>NC_021161.2:44366636-44384816 GCF_000331145.2 Cicer arietinum
TATATATATTCACCAAACATTTTTAGTTTGATAGTAGAATTTATTCTCAAACTTTATTTTATAAATTGTTTTGATGCATATGCATATTCAAATTTATAACAAGCATTGTGAGAAAGAGAGCAACATTTTTTATAACCAAATAGATATCTAAATTTCATTCAACAACATTTAAATTTACAAAATAGATAACTAAATATTCAATGATAAAATGAAAGAAAGAAAAACTTTACATAAACTCTTTCCAGACACATGAAACACACTTATGAATAACGAATCTATATATTTATATAATGCACATAAGAAAAAGCTATTTCTTACAAGAACGTGTCATCAAAATCTAGCAATATATAAATGTTCAAATAACATGAGATATATATATTTTTTACTTTCAAGACCTGTTAAAAGAATATTCAGAAATATGAAAGAATATATTTATAAATTTATAATCTATTTAGGAGAGACTTCAATTTTATGTATCTTGATATTAAACTTTTTTCCGTTATAGCGAAATAAAAAACTAAATTTTACTCCATTTAATAGTTTGAATAATTTGTTTTTCTTAAAATTAAATTTGCAAACACTGTTTATTTTCAAATTATAGTTTTAGGAAGCTTTTATATAATTAGAGGAAGGTGACAAAAATAATAATAAAGAAAACACCACTCAAGTAAAAATACAAGCTCAAGTTATACTAAAATTTAAACATTGCAAAGCTTCCTCAAAAAAATGTTATAAAGTTCTTGCGTTCACACATTATAATTAACCAATTGCATGCATGTTAGTTTTGTAAAGTGAATTTTTTTTTTAACATTTCGAGGCTCCACTGATTCATAATTTAGTTGAGAGTTAAGTAAATTTCAACAGTTTCAACTATAATTTGAATTCGAATTCTTTCAAATGATTCATCATAAGTCGGAGTTTATTAACCGCTATAGACGAATCGCTTAGTTGTTTTCTAAAGTTGATTAGTTAAATTAAAAATTATTTCAACTATAATTCAAACTCGAATTCTTCCAAACGATTTGTCTGCCGGAATTTTTTAACTGATTTAGACTAATCACTTAGTTGCTTTCTAAAGTTGATAACTCTTTATTTTTCAATAAATTTATTTTAACACGGTGATCGTACATCTATCAAATTGCTTTTTTCTTCGTTTGATCATGTACCTTACTATTATGGTGAAATTGTTGAAGCTTAATTTCTCTATAATGGAAATATTAGGAGACTTTAACTTTTGTCATGTTGAGTAATGCATTTCAAATTCAAAGTAATTAATGCATAGACACATTCAACTTACCATTCCCTTCTCCATCTATAAGTAATGCATTTCAAAATAAAAGCATTTTAAAATAGCATTCACTATTTTTTATGCTTAGTCTAAACTCCAACTACAACTTACAGTGCTTTATAGATAGTGCTACAAATTATATATTGAATTTTTATGAAAAGGTATCATAAAATGTAAGTACAGTTTAAATCAATTGTTTTAGCTTAAATAGTTGACAGAGTTTGTATGTTTATAAATTCATAGCTCTAAAATCTCTTGGGTTTAAAATCTCCTTTTTTTTTATTGCATATTAGATGATGTGCAATTCTAATACACTGTCTTTCTAAAATTTTGCAGAAATGCAAAGCAAATCAAAGAATAGTCTAAATTTTTTAAATTGATATGTATTTGATTGTAAAAGACCAACTATATTAATAACATGACAAAATACTAATTTATTGATTAAGAATCAAAACAGAACATCCGCTAGATGTGTTATACGAACTTTGATCAGCATGTATTTTCTGATTAATGAACTAGTTTTTAAAAACTAAAACTAAATTGTTCCAAATCAAAATCAAATTTAATTGTTTAACCACACATCCAATTTTTACCATTTCCATGAATATATGTGCTTTAAATGGTAAAATACTACACAGTAATATTAAAGTCAAATTTATCATATTTCCATAAAATATATATATATATATATATATATATGAGAGCTCTGAATAGTGAAATACAAAAGTATACACTACAGACTAAGCTTATACCACAAATTTTTACATTTTCTGTCATATTTTAGTTCATTACCGAATTTCGTTATGAAAATTTCATTTTCATGCCGCATAATACAAAAGTTCAGTTCCAAATAAGTTTTATTTGTTTTAATGGATATCGTAAAAATTAAGTTTGCCTTGATCAAAGTTTCGACAGAGACAATATTAATTCAACCATAAGGTTCATATGAACTCTATAAACATGAAGTAAAATAACAATATCAGATCTTATCTAGATGAAAATTAATGAAAATGAAATGGAGGATTTACAAATAGAGGAAAAATGATTTTCATTAACTTGTAATGGAGGATTTTCAACCTATTGCAAAGTATGAACATCGTAATAGATTTTTTTTAGTATAAGTAAAGGTGTAAGTGGTACCACAAAATTCACATGTATTCTTACTTAAGAATTTATTTATGCATTACATTTTCATTAGATATTGAGTAAACTATCCACAATTAATTTTTTAAAGATCGCCTAGAAAAAAAACCTATAGTTAGCTAGCGTAATAGCTTGGTACTATATATATTTGTGTTGCAACATGCAAAGTACAAGTTTTCACTGCGATAAACTGCAATAGTTGCAGACACGGTGTTAAAACCACTTTACAATCAAAATAAAAACAAACTTATAAAATTATAAGTGGTCTTTGACATGATCAATTCAACTATATGTTTACAAATTATATGTAAAGTTGAAAGGGTGTTGAACTTAGTGATATCCTCTATAAATTCCTTACTTGAAATACGAATTGACAAAATGAGTAATTTTTATTAACACTATATTTAGACGGAAAAATAAATGACGTCACACCAAGATGACAAACAAATCAAATATCGCATTCATACGACAAAATCAAAGATAAAACAAGAAGATCGACAAAACTAAAACTATGTGAAAAACCACTTATTTGAATAAAATGAGATAATATAATAACTTGAAGAGGGTGATTTTGGACAAAAAAATAACCACAAACAACCCTTTTAATCGATGAAGAAGAAGAGAGAAAACTATGGGTTTTTTTATTAGAAAAGAGAGAAAATGGTTGCTATTTTCCATTCTTCTAAACTTTTGTTTCGAAAATAGTGTCAAGTGATAATTATTATTTTTTTATCTAATAACAATGTCAAATATTTTTTAATAATAGATATAAAAAACTAAGGATAAATTTTTCCATTAATACATAAAAACACACGGGACGCGTATTAGTCATTAATAATATAAAAAAAATATGAAACAAATATTTGTTATTATTACATAAAATAAGATTTTTGTTTGAAGTCTAAACGTAATATATATAAAATGTCAATGACCCATCTCCAGTTCGACAACACATGTGTCATGTTAGTGTTAATGTTTTTTTTGATTCAATTATGTTAGTGTTAAAGTAAAATATAACATGTTTTTAAGTTTTAATTTAACTGATAAATACCAATATTGTTAAATTTGAGTCTTATCCCGTGTTCAAAATTAGAACCTCATAATTGTGTTAGATAATTATGGAAAAATTTATCATCTTTTTTAAAATTAAAAATATATATACATAAGATATTGAAACAACCATGGGGCTTATTGGGCCAGAAGAATGAGCCCATAATTTATGAGATTACACGGGTTGATAGTAGGTTAAATATAAGACATTCAGATTTTTATCCCTAAATTTAGACTAAAACTGAGAACAAATTAAATGACATGACTACTTTCGCAATTCAGCTAAAATAGAAGACCAAAACTACAACTAAGCCAAACAAAATTAAGACAATTCACACATATCTCTCCTTTGAAAAATCAAGAAAAGTAATTTTTGTTGTTTAAAATTCTTGGACTAAAAAATTCACTTTTTGAATTTTTCAGTAATTATTTTTTTAACTGAAAATTTGAGTTTTTAAAAACCTGTGGAGTAAAAATCAAAGTGAGGGTATCAAAATATCATTGAAAAATTTTAAAAATGAATTTTTTTGGTTAAGAATGTTACAGAAAAAAAATTATTTTTACCAAATTTTTCGAAGGAGAGGTACCGTACATTGTCCGATTTATTTTTTTTGCTTTAAGTATTCACCACGGGGTTATTTTGAAAAAGTCATAAACAAAAATTACAAATGTGGAAGTGGAAATCTAAAATATAAGGTACAAATTCCAAATTGTCCGTATAGAGTAAGTGAAGGCTAAATATCTTCCTAAAAAAAGTACAACAACTTTTTTTTTATCAAAGCAGTTATTTTCGTTAGAGGAGTGAAATAAATTATCATTTAAATTTTGGAGCTTACCGAAAATGCCAGCTCTACGCGCTTTCGCATTGGAAATGCATTGAAGAAAAAGAAAGAATATAGTTTAAAAAATTAAAAGTCAAAGGTGGAAGAGACCAAGGTAGTAACAAATCTAGGAGTAGTAGTTGCCTTTGTATCACAGAACAATTATACTAATCCTGTCTTCAAAACTCTCTCTTTTTCTAATTTTGAATGTGTCTATGGTTAAGTGATATAACAATTAATTTAAATAATTTTATGGATTTTTTATACTCTCAAAGGTGAATCCACAAAGATAGTAGTATTATTTTTTGGTGGTAAGGTAATGATAAATATTTTACCATGTACCTCCCCCCATATTAGACTCCTACCCCCACAAATATGATGAATTGATATATTTGCCTTCATATTAAAAGTTATAATTTTCACCCACAATATCATTTAAAGTGATTTATCCCTATTATTTTGCATTTCTTGATTAGCCAATATTGCCTTGGTTGTATATTTGTACATATGGTATTTAAATATTTTTAATTATAAGTACTTTTACTCTATGATAATAAAACAATTATCATCATTTTTGTTTTTTTATCATCTGATATTAGATATTTCTTATTCTCTTTGTACTTCCATCAAATAGTGGTTAAGTTTTGTTTGTAAAATTTGACATTTGAACACTCGAGATTGAAATTCTTGATTTTATATTGGAGTGAGTATTGTGGAGACACCGAAAAATTTTCATGTTAACTCAAAATAGACAAAAGACTTCGACGAGAGTTATGCAACTCAACCGCTATCACTTTTTACATCAACTTTCTTATTTACTCGATGTAATTACGACTTGTATTCTTTTTCTTGTGTATTTATCCGATGTGATTACGACTTGTATACTTTTTGTGTATTTGTTTGCAATATTAGTTGTGGAAAAAAAATGAGTCTCATCACAAATCAATGAACAAGATGATCATATATTTCATACTTTCATTTTTTAACAACTATACACTTTTTTTTATACAAAAATACAAGTATACACTTTAATTTTCCTTTTGACAAAAGTATACAATTTATCCACGATCTTTATCTTGAAAAAATTATTAGGGTTTGTTTGATTGAGTTTTGTTTTTTAATTTTTGAAAACTATTTTGTAAATTAATTCTAAGAAAGTGTTTTTAAGAAGAAAATTTTAAAAATATTTGTTTGATCATTATATTTCTAAAAACTATTTTAGAGATGAGAAAATGAAAAAAATTGTTTGGTAAACTTGTTTTTAAAATCTATAAAATGAAAATTTTATTTGATACATATATTTAAAATTGAATATAATTATTTTATGAATAATCTAAACTGAAGGAAATTAATTATGTAAGATATATAATAGATTTGGCCAAATTCAACGTAATTCGATCTGTGAATTAGGTATTTACCGTGCAGTTTTAATTGATTATAAGTCAAACGTCATTTGATCAAAAAATAAAATACTCGTGGTTCAATTTGATTTGAATGATATTTTTAAAAATTTGATATGATCCAAATTAATATTGTTTAAATTATATCAGTTTTTTGTTGATTCAAATTACAATTATAAAATATTAATTTAATATTATTACTATAAAGTTATGTATAAGTAACAAAATTTAAGCATAATATAATGAATAATATTCTAAAAATTAACATTACAAAATAACATTGATAGATTATATTTGGAATATATCTAATAGTAAAATAAATATTAAATTAAAAAAAATAAGTATTATGAAAAAATTAAACAAACAAATAATAGATTGAAGTAATATTTTGTTTTTGATGGAATAAAATTTAGGGTGAGAGAATTGTGCTCCAGCCCAAGGTAGGAAATACCTCAAGATCATTGAACACTTACAGATGAATTTATATTTGTCTCCCTTCAATGATATTAACAAGAATCGTAATTATCTTTTTACCACTAGAGTTACATTAAAGTAATGCCTCATACTAATAAAAAAATATATATTAAAACCTTTATTTATAAAATTTTATTTGATTTTAAAAAATAAATTTAAAATTTAATCTGATCCCAATAGATTTCGCAAAAGAAGATCCAAACACGTATAATAATATTAAATTTTATACAATTTTTGGTTTCATTTATAATTTTATTTGGATCCATTTAAATGTGAGCACTCATCGGTCATCATGTGAATACATCTTCCTCCATCTAATCATATATATATATATATATAGATAAATATAAAGATGGTTGAATTTGAATACATATACATTTTCCTTCTTGTTTTAATTACTATAATATTTTTTTTGGTAAACAAACTACCAGTAAATTGCCATCACAATAAAGGCTAAAACAAGTGCAAACGAGATGATTTGTTTATGTTCTGTTCAAACTTCGTGTGTTTTCAATTTAAAATAAAATGGAGAACTAAAAAGGAAAATTATGTAAAGCTCTTTTCTATTTTTTAGTTTTTAAAATAGAAAATTAGAAATAGTTTCCAAAATTATATTTAAAAATTAACATTTCAAACAAATTTTTTAATTTTTTATTTTTTGAAAACTAAAATACTGTTTTTGAAAAGCAAATCAAACAGGCCCTTAGTATTTGTAAATATTATTTATAAAAAAATGCTAGACACTCATCAATTAATGATAAACAAAAAAGCAAACAAAATATGTTTGACCATGTATTTTGATTTTTTTGTAAAGACTCAATTTTTATGTATCTTGATGATAAACTTCTTGCCACTATAGCAAAATAAAATAAAAATTAAATTTTACTCCATTTAATAATTTGTTGTTCTTAAACTAAAGTTGTAAATACCATCATTTTCAGATTTAAATAAATAAAAATGTAATATAACGATTGACTAAACTTTCAAAATATAACCTTAGTTTGTGTGAGTCAAACTAACACTATTATCCATCAAGTGTAATTCAATCATCACCTCATGTAAAAAGTATTATGAGAGATAATTTAGAATTAAAGGGAACCAAAACTAAATATTTTTTGTGCAATTGTATGTGTTCTCCCTAAAATATTCATTTACAAAATAAGTGTCCAAAAAAAGGCAAAAAATAGTAGAAAATATATTGTTTTATTCAATCATATTGATACATTATTACATATTAGATGGAATTAGAGTTTTGTTTGACTAGATGGAATTAGAGTTTCGTTTGACAAAAATATCTTTATTAGCTTTTGTGGTGTGAGAGTCACTGCCATAATTTTCATACATTACTCTTTTAGTTGCGGATGGGTTTTTAATTGGGTTGGATAAACTAATGAATCAAATTTAGTTTTTTTTTTTTTTTTTGGATGAGTTAGTTAAACAACTGCTCAAAAAAGTGTCAACTAAAGTTTGAATTAATTTAAAAAATGACAATTTAATAAAAAATTAATTGTAGTTTTGATCTCTTAATTTATTTTATTAATTCTTTGAATTGACGCTCATATTTTAAAATCCGACAATTTTAGTTTATCTTTCAAAATTTTCAACTAAAAAATGATGTGACATATTATAAACGGCATGACTTATGATATAATAATTTTGACAGATTAATACCCATAAAATTGAAATAAAACATTCCAAAACTTTAGTTTCAACTTCAATAATGATTCATTTATATAATTAAATTAATAACATATGAATAATTAATCTATCAAAATGGTTCTAAATAATGACATCATATATTATGTCATTTAAAAAATGTTAAATCATTATTTTGTTAGTTAAAAAATATGAGGGATAGACCAAAATTGTTGCGTTAAAAAATAAGGAGACCAATTCTAATAATTAGTAAAATTAGATGAACTAAAATTGTAGTATATCTTTTTTTAATCTAGTCTGACGGTCCAACTTGCCTTGCCTTGTGATCCTCTAGTTTTTTTTTTTGTAGAATAAACGAGGCGGCCTGACTTAGGTACGTAGTTCTATGCGGTGCATATTCCACAATTTAGAGGATTTCTTTTTAGATTGCTTGTAAAATCGTTCAGCATGTGGTTAATTTGATTGAGTCCCATTTTAGGGGGCATATGTCTTTCTTGAGGTTGGAATTTTAGATTCTACGAACTGATTGTTTTCATGGTCGACCCCGTGCGACTATCATTCAAGTTTATTGGTTTCCAACTCTTCCTAGTTTGATAAAATGTATTATTAATGGAACTACCAGAGACACACCCGATGATGTCGTTGGCGAAAGTTCTTTTCGAAAAGAGCATAAATACTTTTATTGGTAGTTTGGAGATGAAGTTTTCCATCGCTATTACTTTTCATGTAGAGTTATTAGCGGATATGCTTTCATGTAGAGTTATTATTTTAACTATTTAGTTGTAGTTGGCTCTTTAAAGAATCATAACACTACGCCAAAATTAGCATTTTACCTTTTAAGTGTTTTTTATACTAAAAGCGTTGTTGTAAAATTAACGGGAGATACAACAGCGCTTTTCTGACAAGCGCTTTAGAAAAAGCACTGTTGTACGTCATATAGGATCATAATATTTATAGCGCTTTTGCTGAAAGCGTTGTTGTAGGGTCACGTAGCACTCTCACATAATGTTTACAACACCTTTTTACAATATTTGTATACAAGCGATGTAAATTAAAGCACTATCACATTATATTTACAACGCTTTTTTACTCATTTGTATATAATATATCGCTTTCACCCAATTATAGGGTCTTTTAAAGCGCTTTTTATACAAGTGCCGTAAAATGGTGCTATTTGATAAAAATAATTCCCTTTAAATAATAAAAACATATTTCATACGTTCTCTCCCTAACCCTACGAATCCTCATCTCCTTTACTGTGTGAACCCTCCTCTATTGTGCGTCGTCTTCTTGTTGAACCATCTACTGCTCCTCTATTGTGCGCCAATTACTCTCAGGTACTGTATTTATTAATTTTTTGTTGTCACTAAAACTGATAAATTGTTACCTGATAAATCATATAAAATGTTACCTGATAGTAAATGGCATAACCTTGATAAATCAAATAAATTGTTACCTGATAAATTGTATAAAATATGTTCGATATGTTCTATTTTGAAATCAGACTTGTATGCATAACCTTGGACATTGATTTCCATTTTCCAATATTAGACTATATATACTATAGATTGGTATAATGTTATCAATAGCTTATCATCTGTGTAACACTGCATTCATATAGGTCATATAAAATGGACCAGAAATGGATGTTTGCTAATCGATTGTCAAAAGAGTATGAAAATAAAGTGAAGGAGTTTGTTGAGTTTGTAGTGAAGAATGCAAAAGACCCAAATCAAATCATTTGTCCTTGTTTAAAATATTGTTTTGGAAAACGCGTTAGAGCAGATCAATTGGAAAGACATTTAGTATGGCATGGAATTGATCAAAGCTATACATGTTGGATAAGACATGGTGAGAAAAAAAAAAGCAACACTAATTTTGAGAATGGTTCGACATGTGCTTCAAATTATTTCATCACATATATATATGAGTAGGACTCAATTGAGGAGATTGGAAAAGAAATTAAAGAAGATCTTCATGATTGTCCTAAAATGTTTGAGAGTTTGTTGAGTGATGCAGAGAAGCCATTATAAAATAATTGTACTAAATTCGCAAGACTGTCGGCGATATTAAAGTTGTACAACTTAAAATCGATTAATGGATGGTCTGATAAAAGCTTCAAGAATTATTAACACTCCTAAAAGATATGTTTTCAGATGATAATGAACTTCCCAGTCGAACCTACGAGGCTAAACGAATTTTGTGCTTTATTGGCATGAGTTACGAAAGGATTTATTCGTGTCCTAATGATTGCATTTTATTTTGAAACGAATATGAACTACTAAAGTCGTGTTCGAAATGCAATGTCTCTCGATATAAGAAGAAATAGTCTACTCCAGCAAAAGTCGTGTGGTATGTTCCTATAATACAAAGATTTAGATGCATCTATCGCAGTGAAGAAGATTCAAAACACTTGACATGGCATGCAAATGAAAGAATTAGAGATGAAAAGTTTCGATACCCTGTAGATTCTCCACAATGGGCAAAAATTGATTACGAGTATCCTGATTTCGGAAGAGAGTCAAGAAATCTATGACTTGCACTTTCTACTGATGAAATGAATCCATATGGTTTTCAAAGCATCACACACAACACGTGGCATGTGATTTTGTTGATTTATAACCTACCTCCATGGTTATGTATGAAACGTAAGTTTATGATGTTGTCTTTATTAATTTCTGGACCCAAGCAACCGGGTAATGATATCGACGTATACTCGAGTCATTTAATTGAAGATTTAAAAAATATGTGGGTGACAAGTGTGGAAGTTTATGATGGGTATAAGAAAGAATGTTTCAATTTGAGGGCTATGTTGTTCGACACAATAAATGATTTTCCAACATATGGTAATTTATCAGGATATAACATTAAAGGTCACTGTGCATGTCCTTTATGTGAAGAGAGTACATATTGAATGCGGTTGAAACATTGTAAGAAGAACGTATTTCTTGGACATCGTAGATTTTTACCTTTTAGTCATTAGTATTGTGGGTGCAGAAATGCATTCAATGGAAAATCAGAGAAAGTTACTGCTCCTTCAGCACAGACTGGATATCAAATATTTGAAAAATTACAAGGTTTGACCAATAAATTTGGCAAATCGTTTGCAGGAGAGGTTGTCAAAATTGGGTGGAAAGGAAAAAAATTGTTTTATGTAAATTTCTACCTCCAGCTGCTCATTGATAGCGTTTCAGCAAGTGTACTGAATCGTTGCAAGTAATAATTAAAATGGTAGTACCGAGTGTCGAACTCAAGGATTGCGTTTTACTATCGAATTATATTTAATTACTGAAATTGAACAAAAAGTTTTCGAATTGATTGAAATAATATTTGAAATTAACAACAGTAATAAAATTGATCCTTTATAATGAGAAAAATGTCAGGGATGAGTTTCACTTCAAATCCAACCTTGGTGTCTAATTTGATCCTAGTTATTGAATTCCTTTATTGAATTATTACCGAATTCTCTTTATTATTCTTGCCCTAATGTCTTAGTGACAGAACCTTTAATTCCAAAGTAGCCCCTAATTCCTTAGTAGATTTAAGATTAGAATTAAGCATTACCGTATAGAAATTCTCTTGTAAATTATTGCTTTGCAACTAATTTAATTGGTTTTATGACCTGCACCTATGTCTAAACTACAAATTCATGAATTTCTCATCTCAAGCATTCGTAAAGTCCACTTCCGTTTCAAAATACAAATCGTAGAATAATTTAATGTTGATCAAGCAATAAAAAGCATTAAGCACATAGATGAGAAAAATAATTCAATAAACTCATTCATATATCTAGAAATCAAATCATGAAAATAAGAGTTTCATCTTGTTACACTCATCCCTAACAAATAGGGTTTTATTACTCATGACAGAAATAAAAGAGATAGAGATTAGAGAAGAATTACAAGAAGGATTCGTGAATGATTATTTATAAAACTGCTCAAATGATGTTAGAAACGACCGTCTTTGAGTTTCTATGCTAGGGCACAAGTCTCTTAACTTCCCAATAGTGAAAAAGATCCCTAAAACATGTAAAGATCTGCGTTTTATGGTTGTTGGTGCGCGTCGCGCACCCCAGGCGCGTTTGGGCAATAGCAAATGCTGGAAAAAGCGCTTCAGGTGCGCTTGGGCGCGCTCCAAGCGCTCAGCATCAGCTGTCCGACGTATATTTCATTTTTCTACTCTTTCGAGTTTGAATTTGGTTCCGATGTCTTCATGAACATTGTAGCTATGGATCTTAGCGTTCGTTTGCACGTCGTGTGACTCCAATTGGACATCTACAACTTCAGATATGGCTGAAATACTCTACATATGTCATGTTGATTACTCACCAAAATTCAGCACTGCACTAAAACAAAACGCAATGTAAAATTACGAAAAATTCCTACTTAATCAACGAAATAAAAACACAAAACATTTTATTAACTCAAAGAACAAAAATCAACAAAATATATCAAATATATCCTTAATATAACTGATGATTGAGGATAAATAAGATTAAAACAGTGGGAAAATATGCATATGATGAAGAGTCAACACAACCCCAAACTTAATCTATTGCTTGTCCCCAAGCAACAATTAATTTCAGATTTGGTCCAGTTGAATGCAAACTTAAATTCAATTTCTGAAATTAAATTAAACTCAATTTTCAAAGTTCTTGCTACTGCAAAACATTAATCATGCTCTATGGTTGTTTTAAAAAAAAAACAACAAGATTTGTACACCTTGACATCCATTCATCAAATTCAACTCTCTCTTCAAACAATCTCACCAAAATTTCTCTCAAGTGTTTAGAAAGTGTTACGAATTTATCACTCAAATCCTAGAACATGCATCACGTTACCATAGACTTGAAAAAATTCTAGTTAGCAATCACAATGCAGTAAATACATAGATTTTTGGAGGACTTTCGGGTTGTAATGAGGCTTAGGTAAGGGTATGACATTTTAGGATAGTAGGCTTTACCACTTGGAGTTAGGCATACATTTCCACCTTATTCTACCATTTTTTTTTCTTCACCTTTTCATTATGGAGATTCTCAAACATTGACAAAAGAACCAAGAAGATATTATTTACCAAAGTACACAAATTGAACTTTTTTTTTCTTCTTTCTTTTTTCTTCTTTCTTTTTTCTTTTTCTTCTTTTTATTTTTTATTTTTATTTTCTTTTTGTGAGAATCACCACCCCAAACTTAAAAAGTTGCTATCTCATGAACAACCCCAAAATTAGAATTTTATCAAGACAAGAATTCTTTTCTACCTAACTCCAAGTAAGGTGATTTATTTAAAGTCAGGTGTTTGGCTTGTAATGTGGCTAGTAACCGAAATAAAAGGGCAAGGCTCAAAGGGGCTAGCAAAGGGTAAAATTTTCATAGGGTAGTTAGAAAGGCTCAAATGACCAATAAAATTGCCTCAATGTATGCATAAATTACAAGTTATGCAAGTCAGAATTAGTGCAAGTTCTAGAGGGATAATACATGTCTGGATAATCACGCAACAAAGAATTTGAGTGTTTTAAGCTCAAAAGCTCGCAGCTAGGATAATAAGAGAGAGTATGAACAATCAAAATAAAGCCAACATGCTTCTAAAAAGTTAAAATTGTATTTTTGAAAACTTGATGGCATATTAGCCTTCTACAACCATTTAGTAATCAAGAATGCATGCATTAGGAAGGCTTGTCGACTTGAGTAATAACATAATCTAAGAAATGAAATTTAACTTGCGAATTCACAAACAGAAATTTTAAGATTAAGTGCAAGTCAATACAACTGTTTCATCATAGTACACATTTAGTGAAAGGGAAAAAAAAAACATAAAGAAAAGAAAGTCACAATACACTGACATTAAACAAAGAAAACGAGAAAACGGAAAGAAACATGACAAACAACAGAAAGAGAAAAAAAAGGAAAGAAGACTTCTCTTAGTTTAGTAGTTCAAGGATTCTCGTTTAGATCATCGGCTATGGCTGCCAGCATAAAACATGCCTCTTGGTGTCTGTTGAGCGAAGGATGTACTTGTGACCTTAATTCATTTTGCTTTTTGTTGGGTTGCCATTAGGTCCTTTGATGATAATGGAGGAGGTTTGGTGAGTGAGAAGATGGGGGTTTTAAAACTTGGCCGTGAAAAGCGCTTCAGGCACGCGTGGGGGAGCTTCAGGCGTGCGTCAACAGTGACAATACCTGGAAAAAGCGCTTCAGGCGCGCGGTTACAGTGGCCACACCTGGAAAAAGAGCTTCAGGCGCGCTTGGGAGTGCTAGGGTGCGCTTGGGCGTGTGTTCTGTCATTTGGAGCTGTACAATCGTTTCTCAACGCACCTTTTAGACTCCTTGCTCATACCAAACATCAAAACTAAGAGAACTAGAAATTAGAGACTAAAATTGGAACTAAATGGAGTAAAATAAATCTAAAATGCAATAAATAAATACGGTGCAAAGGATATAAAATTGGGTTGCCTCCCAATAAGCGCTCGTTTAGTGTCTTGAGCTTGACGTTTCAACTACTGTCAAGGTGGCATATATGACAGGAAGAACACATCATCCTTCTTTTTCTTTTTG
The DNA here is from genome assembly GCF_000331145.2 of Cicer arietinum. Classification (NCBI taxonomy): domain Eukaryota; kingdom Viridiplantae; phylum Streptophyta; class Magnoliopsida; order Fabales; family Fabaceae; genus Cicer; species Cicer arietinum. The sequence continues at coordinate 44,381,020 of NC_021161.2, forward strand.
TTTGGTAGAAATTCCATGAACTTAAGAAATAAAAGATGTTGTTTCCATGTCCTTCTCCATTGGACATTGATGAAGAAGACATAGATTGAATCTCGAACTTTATCAATCTCTTCTTTTTTCTTTTCCTCGTTCGTCTTTTCCTCTTGCTTATCTTCTTCTACCACAACAATGAAATTATCTTCAATCTTCAACTTCTCCTCCATCTTCTCCAACTTAACCACTTGCTCGAATAACCTCTCACATTGATTTTCAAATCTTTCAATTGAAACCATGTTATTCTTCATGAATTCAACCAAAACATCCGTAATGTGAAAGTCTTTGTCATCTGATTCTTTGGATAGAATTTTTGGAGGTAGAGTTTCTTTGGACTGAATCGTTGCAAGTAATAATTAAAATGGTAATACCGATTGTCGAACTCAAGGATTGCGTTTTACTATCGAATTATAATTAATTACTGAAATTGAACAAAAAGTTTTCGAATTGATTGAAATGATATTTGAAATTAACAACAGTAATAAAATTGATCCTTTATAATGAGAAAAATGTCAGGGATGAGTTTCACTTCGAATCCAACCTTGGTGTTTAATTTGATCCTAGTTATTGAATTCCTTTATTGAATTATTACCGAATTCTCTTTATTATTCTTGCCCTAATGTCTTAGTGACAGAACCTTTAATTCCAAAGTAACCAATAATTCCTTAGTAGATTTAAGATTAGAATTAAGCATTACCGTATAGAAATTCTCTTGTAAATTATTGCTTTGCAACTAATTTAATTTGTTTCATGACCTGCACCTATGTCTAGACTACAAATTCATGAATTTCTCATCTCAAGCATTCGTAAAGTCCATTTCCATTTCAAAATACAAATCGTAGAATATTGTAATGTTGATCAAGCAATAAAAAGCATTAAGCACAAAGATGAGAAAAATAATTCAATAAACTCATTCATATAACTAGAAATCAAATCATGAAAATAAGGGTACTACAAATTCATGAATTTCTCATCTCAAGCAATTGTAAAGTCCACTTCTATTACAAAATACAAACCGTAGAACATTTTAATGTTGATCAAGCAATAAAAAGCATTAAGCACAAAGATGAGAAAAATAATTCAATAAACTCATTCATATAACTAGAAATCAAATCATGAAAATAAGGGTTTCATCTTGTTACACTCATCCCTAACAAATAGGGTTTAGTTACTCATGACAGAAATAAAAGAGGTAGAGATTAGAGAAGAATTACAAGAAGGATTCATGAATGATTCTTTATAAAACTGGTCCAATGATGTTAGAAACGACCGTCTTTGAGTTTCTATGTTAGGGCACAAGTCTCCCAACTTCCCAATAGTGAAAAAGATCCCTACAACAGTAAAAATCTGTGTTTTTATGTTCCATTTTACCTGAAAAAGTTCGATGAGCCATAACTAAATTATGTTTCTTCTTTAGGGAAATTTATAGTTTGTATTGCTGAATGGTTCATTCACTACGTGAAAAATTTCATTTTATAGCGCTCATTTTACTGCGCTTACTAAATACAAGCGTTGTTGTTAATATATTTTAAAAATAACAGAGCCTATAACAACGCTTTTTTGATAAGCGCTGTGAAAAAGTGATGTTGTAGGGTCATATAGCGTTTGCGCATAATGTTTACAAGGCTTTTACAGCGCTTGTACACAAGCGCTGTAAACTGAAGCGCCCTCACATAATGTTTTACAACGCTATTTTCACAAGCGTTGTAAAAGACATGCGCTTTCAACTAATTAAATTACCTATTACAGTGTTTTTTTCACAAGCGCTGTAAATGACATGCGTTTTTAAATAATTAAATTACCTATTACAGCGCTTTTTTCACAAGCGTTGTAAAAGACACGTGCTTTAAATAAAAATCATTTACTTTTAAATAAATAAAAACAAATTTACGAACCCTCATCACCTCTACTCTGGGAACCCTCATATCCTCTACGTACTGTGCGGCCATCTACGTTTACTCAGGTATTTATTGATTTGTTGTTGTCAAAAAATCTTTAGTTTTTTAATAATTGAAAACTAATAAATTGCTACATATTAAATCTTTTCTTTTTGAAATTTGTTGATCTGTTCTGTTTTGAAATCTTTTCTGTTTTGAAATTGTTACATAATAATGGACCTTGGTTGTAACACCCCGATTTTCAAAGCGAGGGTGTATTTTTTTTTCAAAAGAAATTAAAATAAAACAGTAAATAAGGTAATAACTTTGGATAAATAATTGAGTCATTATAATTTACAGCAGCGGAAAAATTTCTCAAAATATGAATCTAAAATATTTACACATCAAAAAGTGGTACATGTAACCCACCGAAAATAACATGTCAAGCTGACAATATTAGTAAATGTACAGTTTTCCAGTTCAAAATAACGTAATCCAAAAAAAGGACATAAGTTCCCTCTATGTCATCCTAATCTGATCATTCTTCAAAAAACTATAGTTATACACCTTGAGTGATCTCCACGCGCCCCGTGAGATCCTCCTAACATAGCTCCAGTCAAGCATTCCCATCTACATTCCCATCCGTAGGGTACGAACCGGTAGGATTGTCCTGGCTCTCATATGAGGGCAAAGCCCAGATTTCCACAATAGTTGTAAATGGTCACCAACCGAAATTAACAGTTAACACATAACATTTAAGTTTTTAAATGCACAAAATAACCTTTCAACTAAGCATGCACCTTAAAAGGATTTTTCATATGCTAAAAGTTCATGTAACACTTGCCAAATAAAAATGAAATCAAAATAAGATTCTCAATCCCTCAAGTAATACATAACTAACCAAGATATTGATAAATCAATGAGCAATCTGTTATCTAACTCAAAATAAGAATTTCTTCTAAGCCAATCGATTTCCAAATCGATTTCCTGAAGGATTTTAGTGAAATTTGAACTCTGGGCTCAATTCAATCGATTGGGAAATCGATTGAATGAATGAATGAGCCCCGGTATTAATGCCAATTGATTTCCAAATCGATTTTGTCAGTTTTGCTGAGTTCCTGTCTTTCTGCCAATCGATTTCCAAATCGATTTCTTAAAAGGTTTTGAAAAACATATTTATACAATCGATTGGAAAATCGATTATGTCAAATTAGGGAAGTCCCTGTAACTCATCCAATCGATTGGGAAATCGATTTCCCTGCATATTCTTCCAAAAATACATAAACTAACTCAATCACATACATACCCAATTCCACATCTTAACACTTAGCAATTCCCACACAATCACCACGACAAATTGAGTTTCGAAATAGTTTTACAACCCATCACTCTTACACACAATAATCAATTCATAACACTTAGCAATTTCAACACAATTACCACGACAACTCAAATTCAAAACATTCAATCATAAACTTGAATCAAACACGACTCGCGTGCCAAGCACCCTAATGCGATGCGTATATGCCAAAATGCATGGACTCGGAATTCCAAACCAAAACCCTCCTCGAAGGGCCGTAAATCATAATTGTACCGCATATCGCAGGCCAAAGTACCAATTACCGAGGTGCCACCTATCACGGGTCAGCACGATTTACTAAAATGCGTAAATCATAAACGTACCACCTATCACGGGTCAGTACAGTTTACCGAGGTGTCACCTATCACAGGTCAACACGATTTACTAAAAGAAAAAGCGAGAATCGTAAACGTACCGCCTATCACAGACCAGTACTGTTTACCGAGGTGCCACCTATCACGGGTCAACACGATTTACTAAAAGAAAAAGCGAGAATCGTAAACGTACCGCCTATCACAGACCAACAC
>NC_021161.2:44384936-44385732 GCF_000331145.2 Cicer arietinum
ACAAACATTAAGCAAACAGAAATATTAAGAGATTCCCCATTCTTAATACTCGTTTAACTTAAACGATTTTCTCAAACACACATTAAGTAAACCGAGATATTAAAAGATTCCCCATTTTTAATACTCGTTTAACTCTAATGGTTTTCACGCCAACATTAAGTAAACGTAGACATTAAGAGATTCCCCATTCTTAATACTCGTTTAACTTAAACGATTTTCTCAAACACACATTAAGTAAACCGAGATATTAAAAGATTCCCCATTTTTAATACTCGTTTAACTCTAATGGTTTTCACGCCAACATTGAGTAAACGTAGACATTAAGAGATTCCCCATTCTTAATACTCGTTTAAATCTAATGGTTTTCAAATTCCACACAAAACAAACTCAAAACTATTATCAGATCCAATCCACAACTCACACCAAAACACATCAATTCATTTCTCCACAGAATCCAACCATACACACAACAAATTTCATCAATATTAATTAAGAACACGTCAAATACGATGAACGCAAATCAACACAATCCACCACTCAAACACAACAAGTTTATTTACTCAAAATCATACATAAATGAGTTTAAATTCATTTTCCACGAAACATTCATCAATATAACCAAAACCTAACTCTAAGATTTTACCCATAAAGCCTTAGATTCATTTTCCCCAAATCAATACTCCAACCCTAACAAAATTCTTTTCCACACAACCACAGATAAGTCCTTAAATGCAAACTAAAAGTTTGGAAGGAGCCCTTACCTTAACGTTAGCTTTAACGTGCGAACACGGTACCG
>NC_021161.2:44385825-44391683 GCF_000331145.2 Cicer arietinum
AAGTTGGTTCCCTAGCACCGTAGCGTGGTAGTGAGCAACTTTCCCTTCTATATCTTCGTGAAACGAAGCTTAGATCTAGATGAAACGGGGAGGTTTGTGTTTGACGGTTTTGAAATCCCTAACACCGTTTTACTTCGTTTTCGAATCAAACAAGAAGAGTGAAGTTGAGAAATCCTTGTCCTATCACCCACCCAGCGTTGGGTTTCTATTCTTGAACAAAAGGAAGCAAGGAAAACGAAAATGGAAGAAGATGGAAGAAAATGGAAGAATGGGGTTACGCGAGGAAGAAGATGGATTTTGATTCTTTTCTTTCTTTCCCTTTTCCTTTCTTTCTTTTTCCTTTCTTTCTATTTCTTTTCTTTCTTTTTTTCCTTCCCTTTTCCCTCCACACAAACATATATATATATATATATTTATATATATATTAATTACTTTTAACAAATATCTCCAAATATCTAGATATTTATTAAAATTACCATTTCACCCATAAGGCATTAAATTATTCGTAAAAGATTCACTGCAGTTAATTTAATTTATTCATCGACGAGTAAATCTAATCGGCATTTTGAAATCTTTTCTGTTTTGAAATTGTTACATAATAATGGACATTGGTTTCCATTTTCCAATATTAGATATGTTGATATTGGTTTCTTTTTGAAATTTGTTGATCTGCTCAGTAGCTTATTATTTTTGTAACTGCATTTATATAGGTGATCATATAATATGGATTGGAAATGGATGTCTGCCAATCGATTGTCAAAAGAGTATGAAAATGGAGTGAAAGAGTTTGTTGAGTTGGCAGTGAAGAATGCAAAAGATCCAAATAGAGTCGTTTGTCCTTGTTTAAAATGTTGTTTTGGAAAACGCATTAGAGAAGATGAATTGGAAGGAGATTTAATATGTAATGGAATTGATCAAAGCTATACATGTTGGATAAGACATGGTGAGAAAAAAAAAAGGAAACATTAATTTTGAGAATGGTTCGACATATGCTTCAATTGACTTCGATACAGATACATATGAGCCAGACCGAGTTGAGGAGATTGCAAAAGCAGTTGAAGAAGATCTTCGAGATTGTCCTAAAATGTTTGAGAGTTTGTTGAGTGATGCAGAGAAACCATTATATAATGGTTGTAATAAATTCACAAATATTAAAGTTGTACAACTTAAAAGCGAGTAATGGATGGTCTGATAAAAGCTTCAAAGAATTATTAACACTCTTAAATGATATGTTGCCAGATGATAATGAACTTTCCAGTCGAACCTACGAGGCTAAACGAATTTTGTGCTCTATTGGCATAAGTTACGAAAGGATTCATGCGTGTCCTAACGATTGCATTTTATTTCGAAACGAATATGAATTACTAGAGGCGTGTCTGAAATGCAATGTCTCTCGATATAAGAAGAAAGAATCTACTCCAACAAAATTCGTGTGGTATTTTCCTATAATACCAAGATTTAGGCGCATGTATCGCAATGGAGAATATTCAAAACACTTGACATGGCATACAGATGAAAGAAATAGAGATGGAATGTTTCGACACCCTGCAGATTCCCCATAATCAGCAAAAATTGATCACGAGTATCCTGAATTCGGGATAGAGTCAAGAAATCTAAGACTTGCACTTTCTACTGATGGAATGAATCCACATGGTCTTCAATGCATATCACACAACACGTGGCATGTGATTTTGTTGATTTATAACCTACCTCCATGGTTATGTATGAAGCGTAAGTTTATGATGTTGTCTCTGTTAATTTCTGGACCCAAACAACCGGGGAATGATATCGACGTATACTTGACTCCTTTAATTGAAGATTTAAAAATTATGTGGGAGACAAGTGTGGAAGTTTATGATGGGTATAAGAAAGAATGTTTCAATTTGAGGGCTATGTTGTTCGACACAATTAATAATTTTCCAGCATATGGTAATTTATCAGGATATAGCTTTAAAGATCAGTGTGCATGTCCTATATGTGAAGAGAGTACAAATTGGATGCGGTTGAAACATTGTAAGAAGAATGTGTTTCTTGGACATCGTAGATTTTTACCTTATAGTCATCAGTATCGTGGGTGGAGAAATGCATTCAATGGAAAATCGAGGAAGGTATAACTCCTTTAGCACCGACTAGATATTAAATACTTGAAAAAGTACAAGGTTTGACCAATAAATTTGGCAAACCTTTTGCGGGAGAGGTGGTCAAAACTAGGTGGAAGAAAAAGTCAATTTTCTTTGAATTGCCATATTGGAAGTCATTGTATATAAGACATTTCCTCGATGTGATGCATAATGAAAAAAATGTATTTGATAGTGTTATTGGTACGTTACTCAATGTTCCAGGAAAGTCTAAAGATGGCATCAATGCAAGATTAGACTTGGTCGATATGGGAATAAGAAATGAATTGAGTCCCGGAAAGTCTAAAGATGGCGTCAATGCAAGATTGGACTTGGTCGATATGGGAATAAGAAATGAACTGGCTCCAGTAAAGAAAGGAAATCGCACATATCTACCTCCAGCCGCTCATACTCTATCTAGAAAGGAAAAAATTGTTTTATGTAAATTTCTACACGAAGTTAAAGTTCCAGAAGGATACTCTTCGAACATTAAAAATTTGGTTTGTATGAAAGACCTCAAGTTAAAAGGTTTGAAGACCCATGATTGTCATATTATAATGGAGCATTTGCTACCAATAGGTATACGTTCCATTTTACCTGAAAAAGTTCGACTAGCCTTAACTAGATTATGTTTCTTCTTCAGGGAAATTTGTAGTAAAGTGATCGACCCTCAGAAATTACCGACATTGCAGAGGGAAATTGTTGTTACTTTGTGTGAGCTTGAAATGTATTTCCCACCATCGTTTTTTGATATAATGGTTCACCTTACTGTTCATCTGGTTAAGGAGACACAACTTTGTGGGCCAGCTTATATGAGATGGATGTATCCGATAGAACGATATATGAAAATATTAAAAGGGTACGTAAAAAGTAGAAGTCGACCAGAAGGTTGTATTGCTGAACGATACATTGTTGAAGAGGCTGCTGAATTTTGTACTGAATATCTGTCCAATGTTGAATCCATAGGGCTTCCCATGTCTCGTCATTCGGGAAGACTATCAGGAGAAGGGATAACTGGAAGGAGACTACTGACTATATCAAGGACAGAATGGGAGCAGGCACAATTGTATGTTCTGCACAATGATGATGAGGTTCAACCGTATGTTACAATACACATTGATCAGTTATCTCGTTTGAACATGAATAGGAATCAAAATTGGATAACTCGAGAGCACAATCGAAGTTTTGTAACATGGTTAAAAAATCACATAATGTCAAAATTTGATATAGACCCCGGATCAATTTCAAATAGATTGAGGTGGCTAGCAAATGGTCCGAGCTTACATGTCTTTTCTTACACTGGTTATGTTATTAACGGCTACACATTTTATACCAAAGAACAAGATGATCAGACCACTATGCAAAATAGTGGAGTCACTCTCGTAGCTGAAGCGATGCATGTCTCAAGTGCAAAAGACAAAAACCCAATATATGCAAATCTATCATATTTTGGGGTTATCGAGCGCATATGGGAGTTAGACTACACAATGTTTCGTGTTCCTATATTTGGTTGCAAGTGGGTCGATAATAATAATGGCGTTCGGATTGATGAGTCAGGATTCTTGCTTGTCGATTTTAATAGGGTGGGATACAAAGACGAGCCTTTTATTTTAGCGTCGCAAGCTCAACAAGTGTTTTATGTCACTGATCCTTCTGATGATAAATGGTATGTTGTCCTATCGACCAATAAAATAAGTGATGATAACAATAATGATGAAGATGTTGGTAATGATCTTTTATTTGCAACATCACAACAACCACATGAAATTGATTCAACTGATGATGGTTTATATCTTAGAGATGATCATGATTAGGGAATTTGGATTAATCCATTGTTTCGTATTGTAAATCGACAAGCAAATGTGAATCCCACCAGGAAAAGAATAAGGGCATCTTAATGTACATGTTTAATTGTTTTATATAAGCCATGTAATCTAAACTGAGTTACTGTCAATTTAATTGTTTGAACATGTTTAATTGTTTTATATAAGCAGCCATGTATTTGATTTTCTGATTAATTTATTTTATGCTTATATTTAGCTTGATTTGAGTGTTTTATACTAAGTTCATGTAATTTAATATAAACTAGTAATTTACATGAACTGAACTGAATATAAATTAGTAATTTACATGAATTGAACAAAATATAAATTAGTAATTTACATGAACTGAACTGAACTGAAAAAGAGCCTTAAATATAAAAATAAAACAAGGAGGTCTTTTACAGCGCTTATTTGAAAAAGCGTTGTAAAGGGCATTAAAAAAAACATTCATATAACATAAGAAAACAAGGAGGTCTTTTACAGCGCTTTTTCACAGAAACATTCATACTAAAACTCTTACTATTACTATGATTTTGTCCTTATAACAAAATTATAAACACATGACAACAAAAATAATAATAATAATAATAATAATAATAATAATAATAATAATAATAATAATGATAACAATAATTTAGATTATTTTAAAATAAAAAATTTTAAATATTTTTAATATTTGATTTTAGGATGTTACAAAAAACGTATCACATGATTTTCAGCAATATTTACCTGTAAAAGAGCCTTTTTAAAAATAAAACAAGGAGGTCTTTTAGAGCGCTTATTTGAAAAAGCGTTGTAAAAGGCTTTAAAAAAAACCTTCATATAACATAAGAAAACAAGGAGGTCTTTTACATCGCTTCTTGGAAAAAGCGTTGTAAAAGAGTCTTTTTAAAAATAACATAAGGAGATCTTTTACAGCGCATCTTAGAAAAAGCACTGTAAAAGAGCCTTTTTAAAAATAACATAAGGAGGCCTTTTATAGCGTTTTTCCAACAAGAGCTGTAAAAGAGCCTTTTTAAAAATAAAATAAGGAGGCCTTTTAGATCGCTTTTCCAACAAGCGCTGTAAAAGGCTTATAAAAAAGCGTTGTAAAAGGGTTTTATATATAACAGTAAGCCGCTTTAGTTTCCTCTTCATTACGTAAACTTCACTATCATCTCAACCTTCATCGTTCTTCTCTTCCTTTGCAAACCCTATCATCTCTTCCATTACGAACCTTATTTCCACGATCATCTCCCTTGTTTCGAACCTTATTTCCATCCACGATCATCTCTCCCATTACACACAATATCTTTTCATTGAAATACGTAACCCTCATTACGTATTTCTTCAAACCATATTTCTGCGAATCGTATTTCTGCGAACTTTCTGCGAACCCTCATTTCTGTTGTTTAACGTATTTCTTCGAACCCTCATTATTTAGGTATTGATGTTATTAATTTTTTTTTTATCACTAAAATGCATGTTGAGCTTGTTTAAAATATACTGATATTGATATGTACTTAGAATACTGCATGTTGAGCTTGTTGAAGTTATACTAAACTGCATGTTGAACTTGTTGTAGATAAATAGATACCACCAAAGATTTAGAATGTCAAAATGAAGAAGTTGTCAACACCAAGACTTACGAAAACGACGTCAAACGTGGTGCAACTATAATGAAAAAGGTCATAAAAGCAAGGAGCAATGGCATTAAATTTGAGGTATACTATACTCTGTTTGCTGTTTATTTTTTATCTTTTTTTAATAGCATGTACTTACTATATGAGTTTATTAGGTTGGATGGAATGAGAGCGGTCAGCCAATTGACCCCAACAGCTCCATGTTTGTAAGTTACATTGGGGCTGTTGTTCGTCAAAATATCCCCATTACAATCGATGACTGGAGAGATAAGGCGTTGAAGGATGCCAAAGATATA
>NC_021161.2:44391815-44418481 GCF_000331145.2 Cicer arietinum
TCATTTCTGTTGTTTAACGTATTTCTTCGAACCCTCATTATTTAGGTATTGATGTTATTAATTTTTTTTTTATCACTAAAATGCATGTTGAGCTTGTTTAAAATATACTGATATTGATATGTACTTAGAATACTGCATGTTGAGCTTGTTGAAGTTATACTAAACTGCATGTTGAACTTGTTGTAGATAAATAGATACCACCAAAGATTTAGAATGTCAAAATGAAGAAGTTGTCAACACCAAGACTTACGAAAACGACGTCAAACGTGGTGCAACTATAATGAAAAAGGTCATAAAAGCAAGGAGCAATGGCATTAAATTTGAGGTATACTATACTCTGTTTGTTGTTTATTTTTTATCTTTTTTGAAAGCATGTACTTACTATATGAGTTTATTAGGTTGGATGGAATGAAAGTGGTCAGCCAATCGACCCCAACAGCTCCATGTTTGTAAGTTACATTGAGGCTGTTGTTCCTCAAAATATCCCCATTACAATCGATGACTGGAGAGATAAGGCGTTGAAGGATGCCAAAGATATATTGTGGAATGATATACAAGTAACTTTTTTGATCCACCCTTTTGTCATTTATAATTTTTTCCACTGAAATACTTTACTCAAACTATATCTTTATTTCGCTTGCAGACTTCTTTTGTTCTTGATGAGGGGAGAAAGAGTTACTTATTGAGAGTTGCTGGGAAAATCCACCAGGGATTTAGATATCACCTCTCTAATTTCTATCTAAAAGATAGAGAAGGAAATGCAAATGCTGAAGCTCCAAGAATATATAAACATTATATATCAAATGATGAATGGAGTGCATTTGTATCCAAACGTTCGGACCCCGCGTTTGTCGTAAGTGATTAATTTATTAGCATTTGTGTTTTATTATTCATATTTTAAAATTTTACACGATTGCTATTTTTTTTATATAGAATATAAGTAAGGAAAATCGCGAAAGGGCAAGAAATCCGACACACCCATACAAAAAATCACGTATGGGATATGCACGTGTTGAGCAAAAACTTGTAAGGAAGCTCGTATATTATTTTTTATATAATGAAGTAATTTGTATTATAAATTATAGTTTCTAACTAATATTTTGTTTATGATCTTAACGAATAGCGACAAGACACCTTATCCGATCAACCGTTGAGTCGTCATATATTGTGGAAGGAAGCTCGTGTAAATAAGGACGGAGTGGTTGACAATGAAAATGTCCAAAAAGTAATAGAACTTTGTGTAAGTATATTATCACTTTAATATTTTTTAATATTGTATTTTATCACTTGAATATTTTTTAACATTGTATTTTAAAAATGATATTGAACTTATCTTTTTAATCCTACATGTATTTTAGGAGACTATCGAACAAAGTTCTGAAAATCAAGAGGGCAACGAAGCTAGTTGCAGGGACATTTTGGGTAAAGTGTTTAATGTTCCTGAGTATTTCGATCGGGTTAGGGGGAAAGGATTTGGCGTAACTCCTAAAAGCTATTTTTCCCAAGAGAAGCGCAAAAATCCATCCAATGAGGAAGTATTAGAGAAGCTCAAACTCCTTACAGAGCAAGTGGCACTTTTGGTGAAGACGAACAAAGACAAGCAACTCTCGGATCAGCTCCAACGTGAAATACAAATGGAGAGTGAAAATGCGAGTTGCAACATCGGTCTCAAAAGTCTCCCCGAGATAATTAATTACTTACTTATGTATTAAATATATTTATATATTAACCATAGTTATGTTTTAACCATTGATTTAGGGTGTCACTCCATGCGTGTTGTACTTATCCTCCCCTACTCATCGGAAGGTCGGACGGAAAATTGTACAATACTTCGGGAGAAGTATTGCACAACACACTGGTCCTTGCGGGTCATGTCAAAGTATCACCAATTATTACTTTGGAACCAACTGCCCCGTTGCCAATACCGGACAACGTTGGAGATATGAAGTTTTTGGGCGAAGCAATTGGTAGTTACGTGGCATGGCCCACACATTTTGTTGCCCTCGATAAGGTATATTTAATTAATTGAAATGTATGTTTAATTGATATGTATATTTAATTGCTGATTTTTTTTCCGCTCCTAACTTTAATTTCACATTTATATTTAGATGTTGAAAAAGCCTAAAGGAAATGATAAAAAGATTCCCAGAAACGAATCAATTACATCGCCTGAAAAGGTTTGTCACATTTATTCCCTAAGGTTTGTCATTTTTTCAGATTCAATAAACTAACATTTAACCTGATTTTTTCAGATTCAATCAAATAAACCACCCGTACAGCAAAATAAAGTCGGCAAACGTCAAAAATTGGAGGGTAATAGAGCTGGCAAACTACAAAACCTAGAGGGTAATAAAGCTGCCAAAGTTGCAGCTAGAAAACTGGATCAGGGACAATCGGTCGTTGCTGCTCCTAAAATAAGTCAGCCATGCCTTGCTAAATACGGGGAGTATCTTGACATCCAAGTAAAAAGGAATATGGGCAGCAATGATGATTCGCGCATCATAACCATGAATGAAGCTATATTCGGAAATGAGTATGAAGAATTTCTCGAAAAGGAGCACATATACGAACTTCTCAATCATAAGGAGCTGAGTGCTACTGTCATCAGCTTGTACATAAGGTAAAAAATACTTTTAACTGCATTTATTGGTAATTAATTAAATTCATTGGTAATTAATCTAGTTTAAAATTTTCATTGAAGGTTTTTGTATGAGAAGGTTGTGTGCACGCGCAAATTGTCAAATAGATACTCATTCTTGTCTCCGCATAAGCTGTCGATGTGTAAACTCAATCTAGTAAATGTAAAGAATTACATTGTAGATATGTTATTAGGAAATACAGAGAAGGATAAATTGTTTTTTGCACCATATAATTCAGGGTACGTAATTATATATTATTTATTTATATCTTTTTTAATTTATGAGATCTTAATTTATTAGTTGTGTAAACAAAATTGCTTAACCAAATTTTGTTGTGGTAGGGCACATTGGGTGCTATTTGCAATCAATGCGACCTCTGAAGTTATATACTATTTGGATCCCTTGCATGTTACAACAATCACTCCGATATAAAGACTGTTCGACACGTAACTAATATTCATTTATTTCTTACATATATATATATATATATATATATATATAAATAATGTGTTTGTTAATGCTATAATAATCACATTTATTTATTCGATAATGCTTTACAAGTTTTTCGAGCTCAAAGAGGTGCTACATTGTCGAAGCAAAAGTCTAATAACATCACATGAATTCCAATAAAGGTTTGAAATATATGCCTTTAAATTTTCATTTACAAATATATGCCTTTACAATCAATATTGCACAAATATTTTATTGACTTATATGTTTTATTTTATAGTGCCCTCGTCAAACTAACAACATCGACTGTGGGTACTATGTATTGCTATTCATGAAGGAGATTGTTGACAGGAATAAAACTATTATCCCTGAAATGGTACAGTATTTTCATTATATGATTTTCATATATAAATTATCTATATATTTGATTCTAACTTAATATGTTCCATTTTTATATTGCATAGTACTTTGAAAATTCCAGTCCAACATATTCTGAGGAAGATCTAATGGAATTAAAGGAAGACTGGTGTCAGTATGTGCTTGAAATGAACATTATTTGATTTTCTGGGAAATAGCATGCTACAAGGGATCTGAATATTATATAGTAGCTAGTTATATTCTGTGTATTCTGTTAGTTATATGTATATGAATAGGACACAATATATGAACATGTAAATGAATATGTGTTGTTGTACAATATTTGTCCAATGTATATGTAGTTAATTAAGTTATATATATGTATCTGAATGTTCTGTTGTAAATTAATATATAAAGTAAAGTTATATAGTTTTGTTTTTGTGTACTGATTGTGTGAACTGATTCTGAATATGTATTTGAATATGTTTTGTTGTTGTGTGAACTGATTGTGAACTGATTCTGGATGAAAATAATTTTGGAAAAAAAACTTAAAAGACAACGCTTTCTAAAAAAATGCCATAAAAAACTAAAAAACGCTTTTCAAAAATTTAATTTACAACGTATTTAAAAAAAAAATTGCACATTTTACAGCGCTTTTTTGAAAAAGCGCTGTAAAATGTGCACCATAATGCATATATTGGGTGCACATTTTACAACGCTTATTTGAAAAAGCGCTGTAAAATGTGCACTATAATGCATATATTGGGTGCACATTTTACAGCGCTTTTTCAAATAAGCGTTGTAAAAGGTGCATAATAATGCATATAATGTGTGCGCATTTTACAACGCTTTTTCAAATAAGCGCTGTAAAACGTGCATATCAAGCGCGCAATATATCTACATGTTTTATAGCGCTTTTTGGTTTTAAAAAAAGCGTTGTTGTAGCTTTTACAGCGCTCGATTCCACAACGTTTTTTTTTTTGAAAAAACGCTGTAAATTGCTTAAAAAAAGTGCTGTAAAATTCTATTTTTCGCGTAGTGATTGTCGAAGAAGCTGTTGTATTTTGTACTGAATATCTATCCAATGTTGAATCCATAGGACTTCTGATGTCTCGTCATTCGGGAAGAATAATAGGAGAATGGATAATTTGAAAGAGAGTAATGACTTTATCAAGGACATAATGGGAGCATGCACAATTGTATGTTTTGCACAATGATGATGAGGTTCAACCGTATGTTACAATACACATAGATCAATTATCTAGTTTGAACATGAATATGAATCGAAATTGGATAACACGATAGCACAATCGATTTCACAGAGATTGAGGTGGCTAACAAATGGTCTGAGTTTACATGTCTTTTCTTACACGGGTTATGTAATTAACGACTACACATTTTATACCGAAGAACAAGATGATCAAACCACTATGTAAAAGGCTTTCAAAAAAATTAAATTACAAATAATTTTACAGCGCTTGTTCCATAAGCGCTATAAAAGGCTTTCAAAAAATTAAACTACAAACATTTTACAGTGCTTGTTCTCTAAACGTTGTAAAATTCTTATATAACGCATGTTATATAGTTTTTTTAAACCGCTTTTTATATAGTCTTTTAAAGCGCTTGTTGTGAAAGCGTTGTAATAGGATTATATGTCTTTTAAAGCGCTTTTTGGACAAGCGCTGTAAAATGGTCTTTAAATAAACTAATAATAAGAAATCGTTTCAGTTTCCTCTTCATTATGTACTCTCCCTAAAAACTTGACAGTGCGAAACCTCCTCATTTTCATCTCCATCTTCGTTACTCTCAATACAAACCCTATTGACCATCTTCTCCCTCTTCACCCCTACGAGCCCTCTTCACTATTATCCCTACGAACTCTCTCCATACAAACCTTACTGCAAACCCTCTCCATACGTATTTATCTGCCCTCTTTTTGTTGTTTCTACTTAAGCGAAGTCGTAACCCTAAATTCAAAGATTATTGTTGTCAGGTATTGTATTTATTAATTTGTTGTTGTCACTAAACTGCATGTTGAACTTATACTACTACTTAGACTACTGCATGTTGAACTTGTTGAAGTTGTACTAAACTTATAATTATACTGTGTGAAATGTGTAGATAAATGGATTCCAATAATAATTTAGATCATCAAAATGATGAAGTTGTCAATACTAAGAGTTATGAAAATGAAGTTAAACGTGGGGAATCTATTATGCAAAAGGTCCTCAAAGCAAGAAGTAATGGAATTAAATTTGAAATATACTATCATTTGTTTAGAATTTATTTATTTATTTATTTTTATCTTTTTTGAAAGCATGCAGTAACTCTATGAGTTTATTAGGTGGGATAAAATCAAAGTGGTCAGCCAATTGAGCTCAATAGTTCAATGATGGTAAGTTACATTGGTGCGGTTGTTCGTCAAAATATCCCAATAACAATTGATGATTGGAGAGATAAAGCTTTGAAGGATGCTGAAAATATATTGTGGAATGATATACAAGTAACTTTTTTACTCCACTTTTTTCTTACGTAGAATTTATTCCATTGAAATACTTTTACTCATACTCTATATTTATTTGGTTTGCAGTCAGCTTTTAAAGTTAATGAGGTGCGAAAAAATTATGTGCTTAGAGTTGCCGAAAAAACATATAGAGGATTTAGATCTCATTTGTCAAATTGCTACTTAAGAGGTCTTGATAAAAATTTGAATGTTGAAGCTCCAAAAATATACAAACACTACATATCAAATGAAGAATGGAGCGCTTTTGTAGCTAAACGTGCACCCCATTTTTCTGATAATATTAATTTATTAGCATTTGTGTTTCATTCATATTCATAGCGTATTTTTTTTATACGATCATTATTTTTTTTATATAGAGTATAAGTACGGTAAATCGAGAGAGAGCAAAAATCCAACGCATCCATACAAAAAATCGCGTATGAGGTATGCACGTTTAGAGCAAAAAATTGTAAGTAAACACCACTTTTATATAATGTGATAGATTATAAACTATAGTTTCTAACTTATATTTTGTTTATGTCTTAACGAATAGCTTCAAGAGACAAAATCTGATCAACCATTAGGTCGCCATATTTTGTGGTAGGAGGCTCGTTTGAATAAAGACAACATAGTTGATGATGAAAGTGTTCAACAGGTGATAACACAATGTGTAAGTATATTATCACTTTAAAAATGATATTGAACTTATCTTTTTAATCATACATGTATTTTAGGAGAATCTAGAACAATGTTCTAAAAATCCAGAGGAGAATAAACAAGTTAGTTGCAGGGACATACTTGGTAAGCTATTTAATGTTTCTGAATATTATGGCCATGTGAGGGGTAAAGGATTCGGCGTAACTTCAAAAAACTATTTTTCACATGAGAAGCGCACAAATCCATCTAATGAGGAAGTACTAGATAAGCTGAAAATCCTACCATAGCAAGTTGCATTTTTTGTGCAAACGAATAAGGAAAAGAAACTTTCGGAGTGTCAATGTGAAATACAACTCGATAGTGAAAATGATAGTTGCAACATTGGTCGTAAAAGTCTTCCGAAGGTAATTAATTACTTAATAAAATAAGGAACATTGTACAATACCTTGGGGGAGAAGTATTACATCATACTCTGATCCATGTCGGTCATGTTAAAATGTCATTTGTGATTGCTTTTGAACCACTTGCACCATTGCCTATATCCGAAAACGATGGAGATATAAAGTTTTTGGGAGAAGCAATAGGTAGTTACGTGGCATGACCCAAAAATCTTATTGGCATAGATACGGTATGTTTAACTGCTATGTGTGTTTAATTGTATGATTATGATTGATTATGTTTAATTGTTGATTTTCCACTGTTATCGTTAATTTCACATTTATTTAGACTCTTACAAAGTCTAAAGGGAATAATGATAAGAAGGTTCCTCACAATGAATCAATCCTTCACCAGAAAAGGTTTGACATATAAATCAATTGAATATGAAATGATTAGCTTACTATAATAACTAACAAACTGATCAATCTCCTTTTTTTAGATTCAAGCAAAACCCGCCGCACCACAAATCTATCAGAAATCGGCTGCACCGCAAATGCAGGTTGGTGGTAAAAATTAATCTGGCAAAATTCAAAAATCGAATCATGGAAAATCAGTTGCTGCTCCTAAAATAAGTCATCAACGCCTTTCTCGATTTGGGTCGTGTCTTGACATACAAATAAAAATGAATATGGACAAAATTGATTCACGCATCATACACATGGAGAAAATTATTTTCGGAGATGAGTATGATGAATTACTTGATAAAGAGCACATATATGAACTTCTCAATCATAAGGAGCTGAGTGCTAATGTCATGAGCATATACATTAGGTAATTACATCACTGCCCATAAACTAATTTATTGGTAATTAATCTAATTTGATATTTTTATTGAAGATTTTTGTTTGAAAAGTTGGTACGCATGCGTAAACTGTCAGATAGATTTTCATTCTTATCTCTCCATAAGTTGTCTATTTTTAAACTTGATTCAATTAACGTTAAAAAATATCTCGTTGATATACTTTTGGAAAATAAAGAGAAGGATAAACTATTTCTTGCGCCATATAATTCAGGGTAATTATATATATTCTTTATCTATATCTTTTTTAATTTATGATATTTAATTAGTTGTGTAAACAAAGTTGCCAACCAAATTTTTGTTGTAGGCAACATTGAGTGTTGTTTGCCATAAATGCCACATCTGAAATTATATACTATTTAGATCCACTACACAGTCATTATAACAATCACTCAAATATAAAGAATATCTTTGATACTTAAGTAATATTCATTTATTTCTTACATATATAAATAATGTGTTTGGTAATTGCATAATAATCATATTTATTTTGATAGTGCTTTACAAACGAATTAGGTAATGTGTCCAGCTTCCAATCAACAAAATTTGAATAAGCATTCAAATATACATGAAGAAAAGAAGGATGTGTGAGGGGTAAAATGCAAATATTCGAATATCATGCATGAGTTTGGAATCGATACACTTGTTTAATGTAAGGTTAATTCTTTTAAATACTTTTTCACATATAAGCTTATACTTCATTATATGATAAATTTTCTTTTCCTGTGAATCTATAATAGGATTCCCCATTTACTTCACTTGCTTTTATACACTTGCTTATATATATTACTAATTAGTATTCACCATTTACTTCACTTGCTTTTATACACTTGCTTATATATACTACTAATTAGTATTCACCATTTACTTCACTTGCTTTTATTTTTCTAATACAATATATTTGTTCAAATGCAAAATGCAATTTGTGCTTTCTCCTTTTTGTAAAAATATAACATTAAAAAAATATAAATAACTAATTCATTTATATATGATTAACTTATATAAAATACATTAATACGTGAATGCTAATTCATTTAAGGTGTGGGACCAAACTAAATAATGCCTTCAATTAGTCTAAATTAAGTTAAATTATTCTCTCAAATTTTAGTTTATTAATATGTGAGTGGTATAATATGTAAAAGATGTTTATAATTGGTATTAATGTTGAGAACGTGAGATCTCCAACGTAGCATAGATATAATAATAGAATATTTTTATTCATAAATTCTTCTATATATATGTATGTCTATTCACGAAACATTTTTAGTTTGATAGTGGGAGCTACTCTCAAACTTTATAATTTAACTTTACTTTATAAATTGCTTTGATGCATATGTATATCCAACTTTTCTTACTCTCTTCAATATTTATAACCAACATTGTGAGAAAAAGAGGAACTGAAAAATTAAGTTAGCTACGTGTCTTGTACTTAATACACTCCAAAAACTTTTTTTCAATTTTGAACATAACATCCTAAAAGATTTATTTGACTATTGTTTGTCTATATGAAGAAAAGGAAGAAACATAAATTGATAAACAACAGTGCATGTGCATCGGTTTATTGTTTCCATCAATAAGAGGTGCTCATTCATTTGAGGTCCAAACTAAAGTACAAAACACATAATTAAATTTGAAGATAATAAGAGGCTAAAATATTTATGACACTAGCTAGTGTTTATCTATTAAAAGAAATGGGATGAAACAAAGACACAAATCAATAATTAAACACACATGTTGACACAAACACCACATGTATACGACACCGACATCGATAGTTCAATATCTAATATTTGAAAAAAATAAATTAATTGAATCGACACCACTTGTAGGATTTGTTATGGCGTACGACATCACTGACAACACGTGTTAAACACTAGAATGCACATTCAATCAGAAATATCAGTGCTGCAAGAACTCTGATTTGTTAATTAAGTCATTTTCTAGTTTATTTATAAAAAAAAACAGTCACTTCTTTAATTAGTGTGAAAAACTTTAAAGGTAAATAAGAATGTTAGATTAAAACAAAGTATTTATAGATGAAAAAAAAAAGAAGGTGTAAGAGATGAATGTGCTTTCATTCTAATTGTTTAGTTAACTAATTTAAAATAGTAGTTTCAAAAACTATATAATTAGTATTAATTTTATATTTTCTCACGTAGTGTTTTTAGCACTGGTGACACAACTTATCCCAAAACTTTAATTTAACTTTATAAATTATTGTAATGTTAAGTTCTTAGTTTACAAATTGGTTTAATGAATAACCAAGCTTTCCACACTTTGTTTCAATAAGAGCTACACCTTTTATAAAATGTAGAAAGCTTATATCATTGTGGTGTTGCACTTTTTTCTTTTGTTTATTTGATAGTGGTGTGAGACTCTTTACTATATTTGAAGATTACATTCCAAAAGATTTTATTTGCTAATGTGTGTACTTTGTCCAAACTTGGTGACTTTTTTTTTTTTAGTATTGTTTGTGAAGTTGGCGTCAAGAGTCAATTTTTATATACGGTGACAGATCAATTTTGTGAAATTTTGTCAAACCCAACACAAATAATTTAAAGAACAACTAATCCTTAAAAATTATATATAGCACATTTCTATCTCATTAGTATTTTGTGTATACCCATCTTTTGACAACAAATTCAATATGTCTGCTTCAGTTCAAAGTGGCACCTACTTTAAAAGATTGTGCTATTTCCCCATATGGTTGGCGTAATATAGTAGGAGCCAAAGGTTGACATGAGTCAACTTTAGGCACCCAAATTAGGAATTAAGTCAAATTTATATTTAAAAAAATAATCATATTTAAGTTATTTTTATTCCCAAGTAAATTATAATAAATTTATTGATAGATAAATATTTAAATCTAAATATATGACTCATTAATTTGTCTTCCTGTAAGGGCTTAAATTAAAGATGATTTTGGTAGTCACCTCCTACTCAACAACGAAAAAATACAAACTCTAAGCATGTGATGTTATTTGATAAGTATTATTTTATTTATAAACGACTTAAACTAGAGGCACTTATTAACTTAATTTGATGACAAACATATTGATTAAGTCTCAATTGGATTGAGTCAGAATTGGGTTGGCGAGTTGAGGCGATTTCCAAATTCAAAATCTTTTTTAAAAATGCACAATTTACCCAACAAATTTCTACTCGTCAAACTAAATTATCACTTACTGAGGCCTACTTGATTATTATAAAAAAAGAGAAAAAAATGATGCAACAAAAAAAAAAACCTTTCAATTTTTTCAGAAAAACACACAAACCAGAGTAGATATTTGGAGGAAGAAATTCATCTTGCGATACCATTGAAGATTTTGTTTCCTCTCTTTGATCTTGTATCTATAGCTACCATGATAAGATAAACTAATCTCTTTGGAATTAGATGTAATCAATCAAACTCTCATTTACCTCTTTTGATTATATATATATATATATATATATATATATATATATATTAGTTATACATCAATTTCAATGAGCTATCTTTATTCTTCATGCTTGTTATAGTTTGATCACCTATTATTTGAAGTTTCATTGAAAAATATTATTTGATTCTTAATTTAGGATAAATCATATATTGAATCTAATTAATTTCTAGGAATTAAATTAGGTTTAATAGTCGTAAATGATTAGTGTTTAATGCAAACTTATTTCCTATATTAGAGGAATTGATGTTTAGGAAAGTATGTTGGTTTCTCAACTCAATAAGAAATTAATAATTTTTTATTAGTGATGATGATGTTATTAATGTGTAACAGATAACATGTATGTTAATCATTAACATGTATGACAAAGAACTAAGACAAAATTAATTTGGTTGTGAAAGAAGCGATAAATATAGAGCTTGACAGAATCATAAACCTATGAGGAGTATCAGGACTAAAAAATGTGATTGTCCATTTAGATTGAGAGTAACACCATCAAGTGTTGGTGATGGATGGTATGTGCATGTAGCATGTAGTCTCTATAACCATGAATTGGCCAAAAAACTTATTGGTCATTCCTTTTTAGACCGATTATCACAGGAAGAGAAAGTTGTACTTGATGATATGGAGAAAAACACGATCAAACCAAAAAACATATTGATGATATTAAAGGATCATAATGTTGTAAGTTTAACGACGACAAAACAAGTTTACAATGCATGTCAAACATATTATTCATCACTTAGAGGTAATAGAACAGAAATGCAACATCTAATAACATTGTTGGAACGTGTTAAATATGTGCATCGATATAGGAAGGTAGATGGTTCAGATAAGTTGAGGGACATATTCTATGCATATCCAAATGTTATCACTCTTGTAAATAATTTTCACATAATATTGATTATGGGTAGCACATCCAAGACTTGTACGTATCGAATGTCATTACTTGAGATTATTGATGTTACTTCTACTGAAATTAAAATGTGCACATACGATACTTAACTTAAAATGTAACTACAATGCTTTATAGATAGTGCTACAAATTATATAGTGAATTTTTATGAAAAGGTATCATAAAATGTAATTACAGTTTTGATCAATTGTTTTAACTTAAATAGTTGACAGAGTTTGTATGATTATAAATTCATAGCTCTAAAATCTATTGGGTTTGGAATCTCCTTTTTTTATTGCATATCAGATGATGTGCATTTCTAATACTACACAGTAATATTAAAGTGCAAATTTGTCCTATATTCTTAATATATATATATATATATATATATATGAGAGTTCTTAATAGTGAAGTACTATAGTATACACTACAGACTAAGCATATACCATAAATTTTTACATTTTCTGTCATATTTTAGTTTATTACCGAATTTCTTTATGAAAATTTCATTTTCATGCCGCATAATACAAAAACTCAGTTCCAAATAAGTTTTATTTGTGTTCAATGGATATCGTAAAAATTAAATTTGCCTCGATCAAGTTCGACAGAGACAATATTAATTCAACCATAAGACTCGCATGAACTCTATAAACATGAAGTAAAATAACATTTTCAGATATTTACTAGATAAAAATTAACTTGAACATGAGGATGATAAACTTCATATCTATTTTTTGCTATCCCACTTTTTTTTCTAGATATGAAAATGAAAATAGAAGACAGAAACACATGAAACTTCAAATCAGTTTTAAAATTTAAAAAACAAAAAATCAATTAAATGATTCAACCTATGCGAATTACAAATAGAGGAAAAATGATTTTCATTGACAACTCGTAATGGAAGATTTTCAACCTATTGCAAAATATGAACATCATAATAGATTCTTATTTTTAGTACAAGTAAAGGTGTAAGTGGTACCACAAAATTCACATATATTTTTATTTAAAAATTTATTTATGTGTTACATTTTCATTAGATATTAAGTAAACTATCTACAATTTTTTAAAGATTGCTTAGAAAAAAAACCTATAGCTTAGCTAGCGTAGTAGCTTGGTACTATATGTATTTGTGCTGCACATGCAAAGTACAAGTTTTCACTTCGATAAACTGCAAGAGTTGCAGAAACGGTGTTAAAGCCACTTTACAACCAAAATAAAAACAAACTTATACAATTATAAGTGGTCTTTGACATGCCCAATTCAACCACATGTTTACAAATCATATGTAAGGTTGAAATGGTACTAAACTTGGTGATATCCTCCATAATCTCCTTAATTTAAATATGGTATTGACAAAATGAGTCATTTTTATGAACACCATATTTAGACGGAAAAACAAATGACGTCACACCATGATGACAAACAAACCAAATAGCACACTCATTCGACAAAATCAAAGATAAAACAAGAAGATCGACAAAACTAAAACTACGTGAAAAATCACTTATTTAAATAAAATGAGATAATATAATAACTTGAAGAGGGTGATTTTGGACGAAAAAATGACCAGAAACAACCCTTCTAATCGATGAAGAAGAAGAAAGAAAACTAGGATTTTTTTATTAGAAAAGAGAGAAAATGGTTGCTATTTTCCATTCTTCTAAACTTTTGTTTTGAAAATAGTGTCAAGTGATAACTTTTTTTTTATCTATTAACAATGTCAAATATTTTTTAATAATAGATATAAAAAATTAAGGATAAAGTTTTCTATTAATACATAAAAATACACGAGACACGTATTAGTCATTAATAATATTAAAAAATATAAAATAAATATTTGTTATTATTACATAATTATATAAAAATATGAAGTCTAAACGTAATATATATAAAATGTCAATGACCCATCTCCAATTCGACAACACACGTGTCGTGTTAGTGTTAGTGTTTTTTTTTTGGATTCAATTACGCTAGGGTTAAAATAAAATATAGCATGTATTTAAGTCTTAATTTAACTGATAAATACCAATATTGTTAAATTTGAGTCTTATTCCGTGTTCATAATTAGAATCTCATAATTGTGTTAGATAATTATAAAAAAAATTTATCATCTTTTTTAAAAATTAAAAAAAATATATACATAAGATATTGAAACAACTGTGGGGCTTATTGGGCCAGAAGAATGAGCCCATAATTTATGAGATTATACGGGCTGATAGTATGTTAAATACAAGACATTCAAATTTGTATCCCAAAACTTAGATCTATATTTCTATATTGTAACTTTTGGTCTTTCAACTTTCTAAAATACTTTTGTAGTCAAAACAAAAAGTAAAAACAAAATTAAGATAATTCATACATATCTTGTAAAATTCATTTTTTTGATGAAGACATAGATCAACAAATATGATTAAAGCAACAAGCTCAAAAAGAAGTTCAAATATCTTCATTGATAAAGCTTTAAATCCAAACATATTAGATGTTTAATGTAAAGGTAAATGATACAACCAACACCTCAACTACATGAGAACCATTCATATTTACATATGCATATAAAGTATTTTCAAAAGTCAAAAACAAAGTCTTAGAACTAGTATTTTTGACAAAATACAAAGGTGTATTCAAATACAACATAGTGTATTCGAATATAGATGCAAGTTAGAAGCAAAAGCTTCACATCTGTATTCAACTACGACCTGCTGTAGTCGAATACAAAGCAAGTCAGTAGCTAAACATTTGCATATGTATTTGACTATGATCTGTTTAGTCGAATACAAAGCAAGTCAGTGGCAAAAATCACGAATCTAGGTGCAAATTTTGAATAAATCTGAACGTTACAAAGAGGTGTATTCGAATACATATATCAAGTATTCGAATACAATTGGAAGCAATACAATTTTTTAGATCTGAAATGGTTCTAGATCATTGTATATGTTCATCAAACCTCTTGGATCAATGGCCACAGATCTGAAGAGATGTTTATGGAGTATAAATACACCATAACTTCAGATCAAACAACACACAATCCTTGAATCAAACCTTGAACAACTTTGAACAAAATTCTAATTTTTTATAAAGTACTTGCATTTCATTTTCATATCATTCAAAAAGGTTCTCAAAGTACTTGAAGTATTATTGGATTGAAATCATTATACCTCTCTTATATCCTTATTCCAAATCATATTATATCACTTGTAATAGAAAATAGTACTTTCTTAAAGTAGCTTAATCTAAGATAGTGGTGTGCTATCTTAGAAGTATTGTTAGAAGTTTGTAGCAGAAATCCTAGGGTGAGAGTTGTACATTTTCTGACAATAAGTGGATTAATCTCTTGTGTTGTGCAAGAGGACTGAATGTACCCTTGGTCATAAGGGGAACCAGGATAGTTCTATTGTGTTCTTTAGTTTTTTGTCATTTATATTTTTACATACATCAATCCTAAACAGAAAATAATCCACTAAGTCTCTAAAAACCAAAAAATGGGATGTAGTTGAAAATGGTTCTCACATTCCAACAACAGTCATCAACAACAAAGAAGAAATAAAGATAAAAAATTCTTGGATTGATGAGGATAAAAGAAAAGTGTTGTTCAATAAGAAGGCTAAAAATATGCTACAATCAGCACTAGGAATGGATGAATTTTTCCGTATATCCCACTGTAAAACAACCAAAGAAATATGGGATACGTTGGAAGTAACTCATAAAGGCACCATTGAAGTAAAAAGATCTAAACTAAATACACTATCTCAAGAATACAAATTATTTCGAATGTTGCTCGAAGAATCTATCTTAGACTTACAGAAAAGGTTCTCCCACTTAACCAACCATTTTTCGGCTCTTGGAAAGACCTTCACCAATGATGAACTAAATCTAAAAGTATTAAGATCATTAACGAAGGCTTGGCAACCAAAGGTAATAGCAATCTCAGAAAAGCAAAGTCTATCCAAAATATATCTTTCTGCATTATTTGGAAAACTCCAAGAACACGAAATCGAACTTGGAAGGTTAGAACAAAATGAAAGTCAAGAAAAGAAGACCAAATCAAGAGAACAAATAAAAGACAAAAATTTAGATGAAGATGAAAATATAACGTTCCTTGTTAAGAAATTTGGTAATTTTCTTAAAAATGACAGAACTTTCAAAAAGAAAAGTTTCAGAAATAAAGATAGCTCTACTTCAAATCAAAACTTTACTTGCTTTGAATGCGGGAAGCAAGGACATATCAAAGAAGATTGTCCAAACCTTATTAAGAAAAATGCCATCAAAAGGAAAGACTTCAAGAAGGCATACATAGCTTGGGAAGACAACGAAATGAGTTCATCTTCAGAAACAGAAAGTGAAGAATGCGCTAATGTTGCATTGATGACATCGCATCAATCAGATGACGAAGAAGAGGTTAGTAACACAAACTCCCCTCATCATGATAAAACAAATAGTGAATTGATTATAGAATATAATGATGCTCAAAACGTCATTAATGAACTACTTATTGAATGTAAAAATCTGTTCAAACTAGTGTCAACACAAAAAAGACAAATCTCAAGTCCTCAAGAAAAAGTTGATATTATGGAAAAGAATTCTGAAAAACTAAAACGGAATTTTACATGCAATAAATGTGATTCCCTCTCCTTCAAGATTGTCCAATTAAATAGAGTAATTGAACGATACAAAAAGGGACAAATAGGATTGGAAAATGTTTTAAACATGCAAAGATACTCAAACGAAAAAAGTGGTCTTGGGTACTCAAAATTTGATAAACCAAGCTTGAATAAGACCATTTTTGTTAAAGCGAGTAATCAATCCAATCAAGAAAATATTATAATTATGGAAAAAGATCATCATTTTAAAGAGAAAATTATTCAAAGTAAATCTCATACACATGCTATTAAAAATAGATTTACTCCTACCTGTTCTTATTGTAGTCTCAAGGGTCACACACCTAATGTCTGCCACGTTAGAAACATTAGTGTTCCAAAAGGGCATTACGTGTGGGTAAATAAAGGTATTAACCATCAAGGACCCAAAGCACATTGGGTACCTAATAAAATATGTTTCTAATGTTGCAGGTATGCATGCAAAGTACCTCAAATATGTGGTACTTAGATAGTGGATGCTCTAAATATATGATAGGTGATATAACTAAATTTTCAACCTTGACTCTTGAATCAAAGGGATATGTGGTCTATGGAGACAATAACAAAGGAAAAAATTTAGGTATTGGAAAAGTCGGCACAGCCCCATCCCCCTCTATTGAAGATGTATTATATGTTGAAGGTCTAAAATACAATCTCATAAGCATTAGTTAGCTTTGTGATAAAGGATGTAAGATAGCCTTCAACGAAGATGAATGTATCATAAGACTTTTTTTCTAATTTTGAATATAACGCCCTAAAATAAGAAGTGCTCATTTGAGTTGCAAATGCAAATTGAGTACTCAATTAGAGGTTTGAGGTAGGATAATTCTTTTTACAAAGGTACTTGTTTCTTTCCTAAAAAAAGGATAATTCTTTCTTTTGAGTTTTTTCATAATTATTCTATCTGCACTATATAACTATATAAGTATTTCTATACTATTTAAAAAATTTGTTAGAAATGTTTTTTTAAGACAAAAATCTGACATCAAACATCATATTTTATATTCTGGATACATTTTATATAGTTTTTAATTTTATATTAATTTTTTTTCTATCACACCAAAAAAAAGTTAAAAGTAGGTGTATTTTATATAATATGGAGTATACAATGTCAATACATAATTAAATCGGTTATCTATATTTCTTATATTTCTTGCATGATTGACTTGATTGATGAACTATAAGATACTAAAAGAAATTAATATACTATAACATTTATTTATAAAACAATAGCCTATCAATAAAAAAATAATTTTTAAATTTTTAAATTTTTAAATAGTCAATATATACATAATAATTAGAATCTAAGTCCCAACTTTAATAACTAGAATCACACATTTTAAAGAATGACGGATAACAATTTTTGGCTGCACAACAATATACATTAATCAAATATTTTTAATAAGAAAGTATTAATTATTTGTAACAAAATTTATTAACTAATTAAGCAAAGAAGAGAGAAGAATTTGCAGAAGTAGATGCAAATGACCACATGCATTAGAAATTGAAAGACATAAAAAAACAACACGTCAATCTCATGTTGGAGTCCTTTTCAGATTTGCAACTTATCAAAACATGTTTTGGTGTACAGAATAGTAAATATTCTTTTCCATAACAAGTGAAAGAACACGGATTTATTTATCTTATATAATAATTGCATCTAAGAAAATAACTCTAAGAAGAATTTGTTATCATAGATAGTTGAATGTGATTCATTATAGTGAATGACATAAAAGAAATACAAAAAATTTAATTCCCTGGTAAAACATAGACAAACTCTAATCGGAGAAAATTAAAAATAAATATTAAACTAAAAATATAACTAAATTAAGTTTTAGAATCATAGTTTCTTTTAATTTATTTCATGTATAAAATTCAGATCCTTTTAAATAAACATTTGTTTAACTTTGTTCTTTTTTGACTTTCAATTTGTTTTAGGTGAACACTTGAGTATTTAAGAGTTTCATTTAATATATTAGTTAATGAATCATTAAAGACACATCACTTTTAATTTTTCCCGTGTTTTCACATGTGTACCTAAAAATTCTCTATGTTTGAGTTTCGAAGTGAAAAAGATTCTTTATGTTTTCACAATAATAAATGAGGAATTACTAAGGAAATTTTTTATTTAGCATGAAGTAAGGCTTTGTGAATTTTTGTAATGAATTTCGTTGTATTTTATTTTATTTTCTTTTACATACTTTTCATTGTTGTCTTTGTTTATACTTATGTTGGTAGTGTTCCAACATTGGTAGTGTTCCCATTGCTAAACATAGAATTTCATCTTATTTTTTTAAAATCATAAGACTCCCAATTGGTAATCATCTATATCACACCAAACCAATTTGGTTTTCTATGGTATGTATATACATGCATGACACTAGGCCGAACACAAACAACATTTTGTATCTCCATCCAATTCCAAAGCATGCAAGATGTGATTCCATTATGCTCATTAGATTGTCGCTCTTATTTGCATTCTGAAATCAATATAACAAATGTAAGTCAAACAAAATTTGGTAAAAGTTTCAGGTTAAAGGGAGAACACAAATCAATCTAATTATTATATACATAAGAAAAAATCCATCAACACTTCCACAAAAATCTAAGTTAGAGAGAAGTGAACATATTAGAATAGGGTGGTACTTAATTAAACCGCTAATCTAAGTTAGGGAGAAATAAATTAGACTAGGGTGGTCATTACTAGCATTTTTTCTCAATAACAAAGAAACACATGATATGAAAAGTTATAAAACTCAATGACAACAAAATAGTATTTTTTATTATACTTCACTTTCTTCATTCACATGTTCAATAGACCCACCAAAAATTAGAATAATTAATATATATGATTTTAAAATTGTTTAAATAATGCAACTAACATGAAATCTCAATATGTAAAGTTATTCTAATATGTAATTTTAGTAGTTTTATTTTAAAAGAAGAAAGGAAAGAGAAGTACATAATGGTAATTTTAGTCTTTAAAAGAAGAAATGAAACTTCATTTTATCATTATCTTATTTTACAAGAAAATGATTCATCTAGGTATAGGACAAGGAGATGTGTAAATCGTCACTTGCTTTGGTTAAGCATAATTTAGATGTGTTCGACGAACTTTGATGAGTATGTATTTTCTAATTAATGAACTAGTTTTTAAAAACTAAAACTAAATTGTTCCAAACTAAAATCAAATTTAATTATTTAAACATACATCAAATTTCTACCATTTCCATGAATACATGTGCTTTAAATGGTGAAATACTACAAAGTAATATTAAAGTGCAAAGAAACACTATCACTTTGCTTGGAAAGATTTTGTTTTATCTCCTACATGGAAGGATGTGTGTGCATACACTCCAATATGTTTTTGTTGTTGCTCTCATCTTCATTATTTATCATGTTTATGGGTGAATATCTATGGTCACACCAAGATTCATAAAGAATAATCGTTGAGTCGTTGAAAAAAGAATCTTTAATATTTCTTATAATCCCCAAAAGTTTAGTGATTTATCTCTATTATTTTGCATTTTTTTATTAGTCAATATTAGTTTTGTTGTATATTTGTAGCTATGGAAGTTAAATATTTTTAATTATCTAGAAAATATATTGTTTTATTCAATCTTATTGATACATTATTACATATTACATGGAATTAGAGTTTCGTTTGACCAGATGGAGGACGACAACATGGAGGTCTATGACACATAAATGGGTCACACACTTGACCAAAATTTAGGCAACAAGGTGGTAAATCATCACCATGAACATTACCAATTAGAGGGCCTGTCACAACAAGTATCACCACCAAAAACTTAAAAAACATCTTCAATAGAGCTTCCATAATAATCAAATTCAATTTGTAAAGAAAAGCAAAACGAATATCTTATAGTTAGTTGTATATTAAAACAATATGTAGCTATTTATAGGCAAATGAGAATCCTATATGAAATATCATAATTGGAAATATTTTGACGTTAATAATGTGGAAAACATAATTTTTTTTTTATCATATTAGGTATTTTTTTTTTATTAGGCTATAATTTCTAATTTTATTTTTTAAGAATGATTTGTCGTTCTTCATTAATCCCACCTATTATATATTTATCTATGCCTATCAATAAAATATTATAAGTATTATATTTATAATTATAAAATATAACATCATAAGTGTTTTTACGAGATCTTAAGAATTAAAAAAAATATTTACTATATTGGCTGTAATATTTAATTTATAATATTTAAACATATAAATTTAACATAAATTAGATTTTTTTTTTTTTGACTCAAAAGAGAAAATGTCCAACCCGAATATAAGATAAATAACATATACTTAATAAATATAATATATAGAACAATAAAATATTGTATCTATATTACTAAAGGGGAAGTTATAGCTGATTATTTTAAGGATTGATAACTGATGCTGCTTCATTTTGGGAGTTATTTGATCTAGGCTTAGAAAGTTTTGGACAAGGATGTTTATTTTACAGTAGGCAATACTAGCAACTTTTAGAGGGTGATTTTGATCTTCTAGGAGCTTAGCAGCTTTGTATACTGACCATGAAGTAACAATGTCGATTTACAAGAAAGGGGGGTTTAAATTGTAAATGCACCTTTTAAAAATTCCTGTTAAAAGTTAAGAAAATAACTCAAGATTGATCTTGGTTATGAAAACAGAAAACGGAGAACGTTCTTGGTATTTGTAGTAAAACAGAGAACGTTCCTTGATTAGTTGAAAACAGAAAATCAGTTTATGTTTTATCTTAGTTAATTAATTCAGTATGATAAATAAAGAGATAGGATAGAGAATACCACACAAAGATTTTATCCTGGTTCACCCAACGTGGGTTACGTCTAGTCCTCACACTGTGAGATTTTCCACTAAGTGTTTAAAACAAAGAGCTTTCTTGATCTTACAACACATAGTTTAGGTCAACCTTGATCTATTTCAACCTCTATTGCTTTCCACCCAGAAAGCAATACCAGCACCTATCTAACCTTGATAGGAAGTAATCTTAAAACAAACTATAAAGAAACTCTTATAGTTTGAGTTTTTACAATTTGATTGTTTTGACAGAATCTGAGATTTCTCAACTCTTGTTTGAGAATTGATTCTTTACAAAGGATATAATAATAATTGCGCAAACTAATAGATGAGTATGAACCAGCAGCTGTTTCACAGAAATCAGAGAGTATGATTGCCTCTGTTTTGCAGAATTTCAAGTATGTATGTGATTGATTTATGGATTTCGAAGCACTTCAATTTCTTGCTTTGAATCGGGATATTGGCCTTCTATTTATAGGTTGTAGAGGCACTGAATGAAGGTACAAGAGCTGTTGGAGAGACTCTGTTTTTTGACTGAAACATTATTTTCAGAATAAAAATAATCCTTCTTTGAAATAGCTTTTTTGACTTTATTGGTTTAGCATTTAAAGCAGTTCTGTCCTTTTTAAAAAGTACTCTTGACGTTTCTTCATTGATCTTGGATGGTACATTCTCTGTCTTGAGTCTTGAGTGTAGCTAGAGAATGTTGGAGATGATTAACGTTCTTGGTTTATTAGTTTGAACTTTCTTGAGCTTCAATAATCATTCTGGAGTTTCCATTTTAATCGTTTTGGATTTCCTTTGCAATTGTCTTGTCATATGTTAAGATTGATCGAACTTTCTTGACATTTGATTTTTGGAGTTTGCAAACTGTCATGACTTTTGTCTGTCTTTGAGTCCTTTGATCTTTGAGACCAAATAGCCTTTTTGAGTTTGGATGAATCCTACTTGTTCCTTGCCATGTACTGATTAGATATGAATAATTTCCAAGGCAGACTATTTGTCAAAGAGATAGAAAAAGTTTGACCAATATGCTGTGATGGACAGTTGTTGAAGTTGGAGATCATTCTCTGTTATGATGCAGAATTATCTTGTTGCTGTATTTTCTTGATTTGCTTGATTCTGTTCTTAATTAAATCCACTCAAAAACACATGTTAAATTAACATAACATTTTAGAATCATAATTAACTTTCTTTATTAACCTTTGTTTATTTTCATCAAAACTTTAAATATAGAGTTTGTCTCAACAATCTCCCCCTTTTTGATGATGACAAACATGTTAATTTAGATTTTAATTCTGATTCTAATATAAAGTATGTACAAGAGCTTTAACAGCTCCCCCTCAATTTGTGCATTTATTAATTTAACAGAATTTAAAACAATGTTTGTAATAAACTAGTTTTTCATTTAATTAATAACAAAGATACATCAGTATTGGCAGAATTACATAATCAAGCTTTGACAGATTAAAAACTAACTTAATTCTCCCCCTTTGTCATTCAAAAAGACAACAGTAAAACAACTAAGAAGCTAAGGAGGGAGAATATCCTTCTGAAGAGGAGGATTTTCCAAGATGAGGAACTTGAAAGGTGGAGGAATCGGATGAGGAGGCGGAGGTGGAATTCCCAACTTGGGAGTAAGGTGATCTGTCATCCAAGTTCTGAGTAAAGCAGTCTCTTGATCGTGTTGAACTTGTCTTGCCATTATGATCTGAAGAGCAGCCATAATGTTAGAGTTGGAGGGTGTAGTTAAGGTGGGAGTAGAGTGAAGGTGAGTGGAGGGTTGAGAGGTGGTAGCAACAACGGTGTTGGAAGGAATAGGTGATGTAGAGATGGATGGAATATAAGCAAAGGAGGATGATACAGAGGGTAGGGGACCAACATATGTGTTAGAGGGGCCAGCAGTAGCGGGAAAGTTCAAAAACTGACTAATGCTAAAGATGGATGAGCTGGTTTTCTGAGGGGAGATGAATAGTGGAGACATGGTAGAGAAAAGTGGATTAGAAAGGAAGTTAACGAAGTCATGGGTAGGGGAGTGAAGTGTTTGAGAGTAAGAGGGAATGGTTGAGGATGATATGCTGGATGTTTGAGCAAAGAGGGTGGAAGGAGTTGGGATATTTTCTGGAGAACGTTCTAGAGGTGGTGGAGAACGTTCTTGATTTGGTGGTGAAGGTTCTGGTGTTGGGATTTTTTCTTTGGTTTCCTCAGGGTCAATAGGAGGTGATGAGAATGAAATAGGGTTTGTGGTAGGTCGTCGTCCTATTGATCTTTTCCGTTTTAAAGAGGTGGGAAAGGATGGAGGAGTAGGTGTTGGAGCAGAAGAAGTTTTACGCATATGAGACAGATTCTTGATAGAAAATTTGAAGATTTTTATCAGAGATGTTTCAGATGCAAGAGAGACTCCAAAATGTCTGAAGATTTTAGTCAGGACCATGCCATAAGGCACATTATTCTTTCTGTAATCTTTGTTGGCTGTACAAATCATGTGCTGGAGAATGACATAGGGTAGATTCAGTCTCTTCCAGTTAAGAAGATGATGAATGAGCAAAGCATCATTATCAGATACACACTCATGACTGCCACAATGTGGAATCAAAGTATGTTGGCACATGTTATTGAACACCTTGGGAAGAGGCTTAAGATAGGTGGAACAACATGAGCAGAAGAACGTTCTTGTGGTGGGGAACATTCTGGAGAATGTTCTAGAGAGGTGGGTTTCTGACAACTTTTTAGGTTTTGTTTGGGGGCAAAAAGTTTTTCGTCTCTGAGGATTTGGAAGATTTTTACGAGCAAGGTATTGAGCAATGGTCATTGTAATTTTTGTTTTCATGATTTTAGTTTGTGGTTTGGGTTGAGAGAGGGGTTCTTTGTGGTTGGTAGGAGGGGAAACAATGTCACTGATCGATCTCCGTTTTTGGTGTGGAGGAGTTGATTGTGACGGTTCAGAGGAGAAGACAGATTTTGACGGTGTGGAAGGTTTAGTGGTTATTGGTGCTTGTGTTGGAGTTGATGATGGAGGTTGTGGTGGTGGTGTTGTTGCTGAGGGCGTAGTTTTTATTGATGGTTCAGGTTGTGTTGGTGGTTTTGCTGATGGAGGGCATGAATTAGATGAATCATCACTCTCAGAATCTGAGATGATGAAATAATGTGGTTTAGGGTTCATTGATTTTGAAGTACTAATTCCAGATTGGACTCGCATGAAGGGTCGTGGAGGAGTGATTCGAGTGCGTAAATGAGGA
Organism: Cicer arietinum; assembly: GCF_000331145.2. Taxonomy (NCBI): domain Eukaryota; kingdom Viridiplantae; phylum Streptophyta; class Magnoliopsida; order Fabales; family Fabaceae; genus Cicer; species Cicer arietinum. Next base: position 44,416,689 of record NC_021161.2, read on the forward strand.
GGCACTTGAGCAAAGTTTGGTGTATGGTGAGTATACAATGGTGGAAGAAAAGTAGACAGAGGGATAAGATTGAGGACTTCTTGACTGGTGTTGGAAGAAGGAGAGGCAGAGGAAGTGTGTGGTGGTGTTGGACGAGGTGGTGGAGAGGGTGAACGTTCTATGGATTCGTTTGAAGAAGATGAAGAGGGTGGTGTACAGGGAGAGACATTTTTGCGCGCTGACTGTTTGGTTCGAGCCATGGTTGTTTTTGAGAGTGGAGAAGATGATGGTGAAGAAGAGAAGGTGAGAAAAAGGTTGTTTTTGAGAGTTAGTCCGACTTTTGGGGAAAAGAAGGTGAGGAGATGAGAGAGACAAAACTGATTTCTGACTTGAGAAGATGGAGAGAAAAAGGTAGAATAATGATGAGTATGCTGCCCAATAGTAACTGTTTGTAGCTAGAAAAGAAAAAGCATTTTGGGGGAATGAAGAGTGTATGTGTCAGCACTCTATCTTCAGACAAAAAGGCACGTGTATTAAATGCCAAGATTTGCCTTTTTAATTTTGAGAGGGAAAAGCGGACTGTTTGTTTTTCAGAACGGAGAATGATGAGTCGCGAAACGGAGACTGATAAACGATCTCAGTTTTCTGCAGAAGCAGAATTTATCCAGAAGTTTCTGGATTTTTCATGATTTTCATTTTTTCTTTGATTGAATTAAAACTATCCTCAACAAGAGGTTTTGTAAAAATGTCAGCAAGTTGATTTTGAGTATCAACAAAGATTAATTCAATATCTTTCTTATTGACATGATCACGAATGAAATGATGTTTTATTTCAATATGTTTTGATCTAGAATGCTTAATGGGATTTTTGGACAAATTTATAGCACTTGTATTATCACAATAAATTGGAATACTGGAATAGCTCACAGAGTAATCTTGAAGTTAATTTTTAATCCACAAAACCTGTGAACAGCAGTTTGCTGCTGAAACATATTCGGCTTCCGTTGTGGATAGTGCTATGGTGTTCTGTTTTCTGCACGACCAACTGATTAATGCTTCGCCTAAGAATTGACATGCTTCACTCGTGCTTTTTATTTCAATTTTATCTCCGGCATAATCAGCATCACAGTATGCTATAATATCAAAATGTGAACCTTTTCTATACCAAAGACCAAGATTAGTTGTTCCAACAAGATATCTAAATATGTGTTTTACTGCTGTTAAATGGGATTCTTTTGGCGCTGATTGAAATTTTGCACATAATCCTACTGCAAACACAATATCTGGTCTGCTAGCAGTTAGATACAACAAGGAACCAATCATTCCTCGATATTCTTTCTCAGAAACGGACTTGCCATTTTCATCATTTTCTAAAGAAGTAGATTGATGCATGGGGGTTGTCATAATTTTTGACTGATTCATTTTATATTTGATCAACAGATCTTTGATGTACTTTTCTTGACAAATAAAAATGCCTTTTTCATATTGTTTGATTTGTAAGCCAAGAAAGTATCTTAATTCACCCATCATGCTCATTTCAAATTCACTTTGCATAAGTTTTGAGAAATTTTCACACAGTTTTTCATTTGTTGAACCAAAAATGATGTCATCCACATATACTTGAACAATGAGTAATTCATTTCCCTCTGTTTTCTTAAATAAAGTAGTATCGATTTTTCCTCTTTGAAAATCATTTTCAATTAGAAATGAACTCAGCCGTTCATACCAAGCCCTTGGTGCTTGCTTTAAGCCATATAGAGCTTTGGTAAGTTTGAAAACATGATTTGGTTTTGATTGACTTTCAAAACCTGGGG
>NC_021161.2:44418491-44419026 GCF_000331145.2 Cicer arietinum
AGTTTATGAGATGCATATGCAAGAAGTATTCAAATCGCTTCTAACCTTGCAACTGGAGCAAAGGTTTCATCATAGTCTATACCTTCTTGTTGATTGTAGCCTTGAGCTACTAATCTTGCTTTGTTTCTAACAACCTTACCTTCTTCATAAAGTTTGTTTCTGAATACCCATGGAGTGCCAATGACTGTTTGATCTAATGGATCTGGTACTAGAGTCCAAACTTCATTTTTCTCAAACTGCAGTAGTTCTTCCTTCATGGCATTTACCCAAGATTGATCAGTAATAGCATCTTTGATTGATTTTGGTTCAATCTGAGATATCATTGCCATGCTATCTTCATCATTCTTGAATGATTTTCTGGTTCTGATTCCATCAGTCGTGTCTTCAATGATCTGAGTTTGAGGATGGTCTTCAATTGTTTTCCAGCTTTTTGGTGGAGAATGAAACGGAGATTGTTTATCAATCTCTATTTTCTACAAACTGTTTTGCTGTTGTGTTTCAATTGGAGTTTCTTCTTCCTCATCTTTTTTACTTA
>NC_021161.2:44419464-44419997 GCF_000331145.2 Cicer arietinum
TTTCTTTCAACAACTCCATTTTGTTGTGGGGTTCTTGCACATGAAAGATTGTGAGATATACCGAGTTCATCAAAAAAGTTTTTGAATGAAGCATTGATGAATTCTCCTCCATGATCACTCCTTACAGAGATGATGCTGGAGTCTTTTTCATTTTGAACTTTTTAAAAAAAAATTTTGAATGCTTGAAAGGCATCATGTTTTTGTTTTAAAAACAGAACCCATGTAAATCTTGATAAATCATCAACAATAACAAAACCATATTTCATTCCTCCTAGACTTGTTGTTTTGACAGGCCCGAATAAATCTATGTGAAGTAGTTCAAGAGTTCTTTTTGTTGTTACAAAATCTTTTGTATGAAAGCTACTTTTGACTTGCTTACCTTTGGCACAAGCTTCACATACTTTATCTCTCTCAAAATTAAGTTTTGGTAAGCCTCTAACAAGATCAAGTTTGGAGATTTTTGAAATAGTTTTCATGCTGATATGTCCAGCCCTTTTATGCCAAATCCATTTATCTTTATTGATTGATATAAA
>NC_021161.2:44420163-44421200 GCF_000331145.2 Cicer arietinum
CTTACCTTTTGCACAAGCTTCACAAATTTTATCTTTCTCAAAATTAAGTTTTGGTAAGCCTCTAACAAGATCAAGTTTGGAGATTTTTGAAATAGTTTTCATGCTGATATGTCTAGCCCTTTTATGCCAAATCCATTTATCTTTATTGATTGATATAAAGCATGATTCATCAGGTAAGTCTTCAAGATATAAAACATATAAATTTTTCTTTCGTATTCCAGAAAACAGAATTTCTTAAGTTTTAGCTTTCTTGATTTCACATACCTTTGGCTTAAAAACGACTTCGCATCCATTGTCACATAGCTGACTTATGCTTAGTAAATTGTGTTTTAAACCTTCCACATATTGAACATCATTTATTTGACCAGAGTTTGTCTTACCAATGGTTCCATTACCTTTAATTTGAGCTTGATCATCATTTCCAAATGTGACCGAACCACCATCCTTCTTGATGAAGGTTATGAAACAGTTTTTATCTCCTGTCATGTGCCATGAACAACCACTGTCCAAGAACCAAGGCTTTCTCTTTGTATTTGGAAAACCAACTTGCATGTGATATTAATTCAACCTTAGGTACCCACTTTGTTTTGGGTCCTTGAGAGTTAGTTTTTTCTTTAAAGTGGTATATCATTTCTTTGTTTTTAGAAACAGCTGTGTTGTTAGTTGTTGGTTTTGAAATGGGTTTAACAGTGTAGGATTCAGAAGATTTGAGCTTTGGTTTAAAAGAGTTTTCAAAACGTACAACTTGTGATTTGGAACTTTCTCCGTTTGGGAGCCAACCTAGAGAATGTTCTCCGTTTTGCTGTTTCTTTGACACTGTTTTGACAGAAGGATTCTCCTTTTTCATCTCTTTTTCTAAAATACCAAGCAAATTCCAGATGTCCAAGTTTTTTACAATATGAGCATCTAGTCTTGCATTTTTCTTCCTTTCTTTCTGGGACAAAGAAATTTTCATAGAGTTTGGTTTTTTGGGTTTGATTGAAACCAAGATCGGCTTTATCAAAAATTCCTATTTGAGATCCCATGATATTATGAAA
>NC_021161.2:44423171-44423364 GCF_000331145.2 Cicer arietinum
GTTTGAATCATCTTGATCAACCCTTGGTGTGAAATCTCCATCTGTAATGATGCGCCACATTCCTTTGTCTTGAGACTTTAAAAACAGATGCATTTTGTTTTTCCAAAAGTAATAGTCTGATCCATCAAAGAATGGAGGTCTGTTTGAGGATCCTCCTTCAACAATGTATTTTGCTTTCGACATTCTTCTAGAT
>NC_021161.2:44423864-44474400 GCF_000331145.2 Cicer arietinum
AGAGAGTAAGAAAAGTTGGATATACATATATGCATCAAAGCAATTTATAAAGTAAAGTTAAATAAAGTTTGAGAGTAGCTCCCACTATCAAACAAAAAATGTTTCGTGTGTGTGTATATATATATATATATATATAAAAGAACTTATGAATAAAAATGTTTCATTATTATGTCTATGCTACGTTGGAGATCTCACGTTCTCAACATTAATATCAATTATGAACATTTTCTACATATCATACCACTCAATGATTAATAAACTAAAATTTGAGTGAATAATTAAACTTAATATAGACTAATTTAAGGCATTATTTAGCTTGGTCCCACACCTTAAATGAAGTAGCATTCACATATGAATGTATGTTATATAAGTTAATCATATATAAATGAATTACTTATTCATATTTTTTTAATGTCATATTTTTACAAAAAGGGGAAAGCACAAATTGCATTGTCTTTGTTGGTGGTATTATCTTTGTTGTTGATGGTATAATATAATGTGAAAGGCACGTACGTATTGCTTTTTATTAATTACCATTTTGTTAGTGGTTATATATGACACATAAAGAAATAAGTAAGAATGATAGTGTATTTGTTTTGAACCATTTGATATAAACAAATATAACACATTTGGTACTTGGTAAATTTTTTTAGGCCAAATAAGTATGAGGAGATTTTAAAAGGTTATTACACACACATGAATATATTCATCTTCCTATTTTAACCTTCTCTTTTCTTTATGCTAACTCACTCTTTACTTTTTTGTTGTTGGAGGATATATATTATTTGGAACCATTCAAATTATAGTATATCTAAATGAAAGATTCCTTTAATCTAATTTAAGGTTGAATAGCAAATGAATAAGCAAAAAGAAAAGGAAATTAATCTCTAGCTACGTACCCAAGAAGCTATTCTTTTTTTACTTTATCTAATTTGTGGTTGAATACACAAAAAGAAGTAGTACAATACTTTAGACTTGGTGACTCAGTAAAGCAAATTAATTACAATGATATAAGAAGGATGAAAAAAAAAGGAGTGTGGTGATAGTTAACACAACCATAAACAAGATAAAAACCATACTTAGTAATTCCATGGCACAACCATTCTTAATTTTTTTTTAATCATATAATATATATATATATATATGCATTTCACTATGCATTTGAACAAATATATGGTGTCAGAAAAATGAAAGCAAGTGAAGTAAATTGTGAATCCTAATTAGTAATACATACAAGGTACAAATATTGGTGGAGAATGCTGATACTATTATAGAGCCACACAACAAAAAAGTTATCATATGCCAAAGTATATGTCTATACATGAAAAAGTATTTAAAGGAATTAATCTTGCATTAAGCAAGTGTGCCGATTCCAAACTCATATGCATGATGTTCAATTATATGCATTTTACCACTCACACATCCTTTTTTTCATCTATATATGAATGCTTTTTCAAATTTTGTTAATTTGAATCCGAACACATTAGTAGTTCAGTTCGTTTTCTATATATATATATATATATGGTATTTCAACTATAATTTTACTTTCAATTAAATTTTTTTTTTATAATTAAAAAAATAAAATCAAAAGTAATCCAATGACTCAACATTGATAATAATGTAAAAGTCCAACATAATATTAATAAAAGTAATCAATTATAATCACACTATAACATAATGAATGTAGACTACATAGTGAATTATAGAGGCAAAAGAAAATAAAAACAACTTAGCACCACCCATTGTCACATTTCAAAGTCACCATGCTATAAATACTCTACCATGATAAATAAAAAAATATTAATAAAAACTCTACCATGTTAATACTCGTTTAAGTTGAGCTTACATTTTCGTTTGAGTGGTGCCTTCTTTATTGTACTATAGTTTTCTTTCACCTTCCCCTAATTATTTTTAAAAGTTCAATAATATTCGTTTTACTATTTTGTTAACTTATTTACTTTTACTTGTTACATATATGAGTATATGACATAAAATATAGATAAAGAACTATTTGAGTGAATGAGAAAATAATATTATTATATTGTTATTTATTATTGTTCAATCTTTACTTGTATATATTATGTATGTATTTCCGTCTATATTGTAACCCTTAATTAATAACATTTTAATTTACTTGGGAGAAGTACTTTTAAATAAAATAGTAAAAAATCAAAATAAGCTAGGAATGCAGTAGAAGTATTGGTGCATCGCATGGAAAAAGTCTCTTATTGCCATTGTTGAGAGAAATGGAGCTTTAACCATTTGATTATTTCACTTAATCATAATCATAATCATAATCATAATCATAATCATAATCATAATCATAGACTTTATCTATCACTATATATCAATTTTCTTGTGTTTGTGTTTTGATATAGCAAATTTTTATTGGGTGCATGATGAGTAAGTTATCTATAATTTTTAAAAGACAACTTAGACCTCACATGATATATATTGAAAAGATTAGAGAGGTCATGGCACCCTTAGTCCTTGAGAAATTCTGCTACTAGTCCCATGAATCGTTAATTGAACTTTCCTTATACATCGGTAATTACTTTATGTTCTCGTCAATTTCAGGCATCACAATATGTTCAAATAATTGTCACAAACAAGGACATGCAATGTGTTGCTCTGGGAGTCTTATGACTTTAAAAAATAAATAAAAATTGAAATATTAACCAATCTAAGTATGAATAAAGACAACAATAAAAAGGATGTAAAAGAAAATATAATAAAATACAACAAAATCCATTACAAAAATTCATAAAGCCTTAGTTCATGCTACGGAAAAAATTTCTTTTGTAATTCCTAATTTATTATTGTGAGGTTATACTTACTAGTAACAAAACATTTACGATAATTTTATTTTAAATATAAATATTAAGTAAAGTGACCTCTCTCACTTTTCACATATAGATAATTTAATCAAAATTCAAACATAAAGATTTTTTAGTTACACATGTAAAACGTTGGGCAAGATAAACTTTATGCAAAATTAATTCCAAATATAAATTATTTAAAATATAAAAATGATGTGACTTTAATGATTAATTAATTATTATATTAGATGAAACTCTTGAATAGAAGGACAAGAAAGAACAAAATTAATCAAATGTTTCTCTATAAAGGAACTGAGTTTTATACATGAAATAAATTAAGAGAAACTATATGATTGTAAAACTTAATTTAGTTATATTTTTAGTTTAATATGTATTCTTAATTTTCTCCAATTAGAGGTTGTCTATGTTTCATCAGTGATAGCAAATTTCTCTTAAAGTGATTCTTAATTGCAATAATTATATAAGAAAAACAAATCAGTGTTCTTTCATTTGCTTTGAAAAAAAATATTTACTATTCTGTGCACGAAAGTGTGGCTTAATAAATTACGAATTCTAAAATCAATAATATGAAAAGAGCACTTATATATACCAATAGGACCCATGCACACCTCCAGCATGAGAATGGTATGTTGTTTTTCTATATCTTATTTCAATTTCTATTAATGTATGTGCGGTCATTTGCATGTACTTCTGCAAATTCTTCTCTCTTCTTTGCTTAATTATTTAATACATTTTATTACAAATAATTACTACTTTCTTATTAAAAATATTTGATTAATGTATATTGTTGTGAGCCAAAAATTATTATCCTTCATTCTTTAAAATGGTGATTCTAGTGTGTTTAACCCGTGCAAAGCAATAGTTATTAAAGTTGAGGGCTTAGATTCTAATTATGTATATATTGACTATTTAAAAATTTAAAATTATTTTTTTATTGATAGGCTATTGTTTTATAAATAAATGTTAGGATATTAATTTCTTTTGGTATCTTATAATTCATCAATTCAGTCACTTATGCAAGAAATATAGATAACCTATTTAATTGTGTATTGGAACAAGTATATATACAATTGATAACCTATTTAGACACAAAAAGTTTTGACATTGTATACTCCATATTATATAAAATACACCTAATTTCAACTTTTTTTTTTGGTGTGATAGAGAGAAAATTAATATAAAATTAAAAACTATATAAAATGTATTCAGAATATAAGAATGCTATTTTAAAATGCTTTTACTTTGAAATGCATTACTTATAGATGGGGAAGGCAATGGTAAAGTTGAATGTGTCTATGCATTAATTACTTTGAATTTGAAATGCATTACTTAACATGACATAAGTTAAAGTCTCATAATATTTCCATTATAGAGAAATTAAGCTTCAACAATTTCACCATAATAACAAGGTACATGATCAAATAAACAAAAAAGCAATTTGATAGATGTACAAACACCGGGTTAAAATAATTATATAAAAAAATAAAGAGTTAATCAACTTTAGAAAACAACTAAGTGATTAGTCTAAAACAGTTAATAAACTCCGACTGGACAAATCGTCTAGAAGAATTCAAATTCGCTGTAAAAAGCGCTGTAAAATGCGCTGTAAAATGTTGTTCTAAAGCGCTTTAATGGTGCACATTTTACAGCGCTTTCGTGAGAAAGCGCTGTAAAATGTACAACAAAAGCGCTGTAAAATGCAGACCCATAATATGAAATTATGGGTGGGCCAGCGCTTTTTTGAGAAAGCGCTGTAAAATGCAGACCATAATATGAAATTATGGGTGTGCATTTTACAGCGCTTGTTTAAAAAGCGCTCTAAAAGCAGACCCATAACTCATATAATGGGGTGCATATTACAGCGCTTTTTTGTGAAGAAGCGCTGTAAAATGTGCATAACAAGCGCGCATTGTATTTACATGTTTTATAGCGCTTTTTTAAAAGCGTTGTTGTATCATTTACAGCGCTCGATTCCACAACGCTTATTTTTTTGAAAAAGCGCTGTAAATGGCTTAAAAAAAGCGCTGTAAAATGCGTTTTTTCGCGTAGTGTAAGTTGAATGTGTCTATGCATTAATTACTTTGAATTTGAAATGCACTACTCAACATGACAAAAGTTAAAGTCTCATAATATTTCCATTATAGAGAAATTAAGCTTCAACAATTTCACCATAATAACAAGGTACATGATCAAATGAACAAAAAAGCAATTTGATAGATGTACAATCACCGGGTTAAAATAATTATATAAAAAAATAAAGAGTTAATCAACTTTAGAAAACAACTAAGTGATTAGTCTAAAACAGTTAATAAACTCCGACTGGACAAATCGTCTATAAGAATTCAAATTCGAATCATAGTTGAAATAATTTTTAATTGAACTAATCAACTTTAGAAAGCAACTAAGAGATTCGTCTAAAGCGGTTAATAAACTCCGACTTATGATGGAGATACAAAAATTTGTTTGTGTTCGGCCTAGTGTCATGCATGAATATACATACCATAGAAAACCAAATTGGTTTGGTGTGACATAGATGATTATCAATTGGCCATATTTTTATTTTACATTCACTGTAGGAAACAAACAAGGACATGTGTTGCTATGGGAGTCTTATAATGTGTTGCTATCTGTATCGGAAAACTTGGCAATGAAGTTTTCCGGTACACAATTTTCTCCTTCTGTACTGAACAACTGATTTTTAAGTTTTTCGGAATTTACGTTTTGTACCGGAAAACTTATGAAAAGTTTTCCGGAAATATGCTTTGTACCGAAAATCGTGTTTTTGAGTTTTTTGGAAGTTACCTGAAAACGTTTACCTACCGAAAATGTTGTTTACTGCTCCAAAAATGAGAAAATGGTGAAAACCAAATTTAACTTTTCATTGTGTGAAATAGTAAAAAAAACTTGAGGGTATTTTTGATATTTTAAAATTATTTTAGGGGTACAGAGCAAATTTGGGGGGTACAGGGTAAATTTTTCAAACAAAAATACTTGGTCAAAGGCTCAAAATCCAAGTATATCCTGGATTGAGTGAGTTTGACCCACAAATTCTAGTAGTGACTTCTGTTAGAACAACTCACGAAACTTTTGAAACTTTGTTTTTTTTACCCGTGAATCCAACCTTACTAATTCATGACAAGGTTGATTGGATATAAAATTTATACGTTGAGAATTCAACTAATCTAAAAATAATATTTGACTCAAATTTTGGATTTAGAGAAAACCTATCTACCTTTGCATATAGACCACGGGTCACTATACTTTAAATAATTGTTTTAAATATTTCAAAGAATTTAATTATTAAAACATTGATAGTGTAAAAAATTTTAAACGGTCAACACATCACAATTATTCATTGTTGTAGCTTTTTATATAGTTACGATAAAAATTAAATATTTCTAATGATTCGACAATCGATTGAGATTGACTGACAATATTAAAAACATTTACACTGTTAGTGTAAACAAATTAAATCTTATTTCAAATTATTATTATTATTATTATTATTATTATTATTATTATTATTATTATTATTATTATTATTATTATTAAAGTAAGGTGCATATCTAGTTACTATTGCCCAATACACCATCGATGTGTTACATACTGTAATGAACAACATACTCAATCTTATCAAGACACTAATTCATCAATATGATAAAGATCCTGAAGCAAAATTCCATTTTGAGAATTGTTTCGAACTTTTTAGTTGGCCGAATAGTGCTCTTGCTAATTTGTTAGACTTGGAAAACACCTTGAAGGATGGAGATTACCATAGAAAGAGAGAGGATATATACGATGTCATGAACGCTTATGATTCTTGTATTAACCACGGCTAACCTAGTGCCATACCTTATTCATATAAATCTTTACTCTAAAAGTGTGCTAAAGTTATTTTCGATGTTGCTAATATTATGCTTACTATAAGAAATTTTTTGGCAGGGGAAGTTTAGTTTGCAATTTGTAATTTTTTTGGATAATGCTATAATAAATGAGTCAAATTTAAGGATATTTTTATAAATAAAAATTAAATTAAATACCATATAATTCATGATTCTCGAAATGCCATTTTAGATTTAAAAATATAATTTTATCTCATCACTATGTTAACTAACAAGTATATTTATAGATGTCTTGCATTATACGTTTACAAATTTTTTTTTAGTTAATATAGATTTAAGAAGAAATAGATGTTTAAATAGGTTTTTTTTAATACCCCGATTTTTTTTAGAAAAAATATCAATATATTAGTATTTTTTATTTTAAAATTGGATTATTAAAATAAAAAAACCTGTATTGTATGTAGTGAAACTAATAATATTTATTTACTGCCTAATGAATAATACCCACAGTTTAAAATTAAAATAATTAAAGCTTTTGGATGTAAAATAAAATTAGACATTTTGATATCAATCGGTATTATAATTGCAGTTCATTTAAATAAAATAAAATACAATTACATATATATTATTGACTTAAAATAGGAAAAGAATATGCCGTAAATTGTTACAAGATGATCTATTATTTTATTTTATAGAATACTATTAATATTTGGTTAATCTCATAACTTTAAGATTCGATTAGTATTTAACAAGGAAAATGATAGTAGGTTGATTATTAGAGAAGATAGGGCATAAAAATTATATGATGAAGATTAGTACAAGAGATAATACTAACTAGTAAGATTAAAACTTTTATAATTTATGTAAGTTTTATGAGTAAATCATCAATTTAATAAATATAAAATTCTAATGAGATTAAAACTTAGTTTTAAAACAATACAGTAGAAATTTGTAGAGATACTAAAATACAAAAATTATAACGATATCAAATAATTATCGAGCAAGCTGACTCCTTCGCACAATATCGACAATTTCTTTTCTTCTTTTTAAGATTCAAAATTCTTTTAATCCTTGTGAATGTGTACTTTGCCCTTTTTATTTTATTTTAAGTATGGCGCTATAGAGAGGTTTAATAGGTTTAGCGGCTGATGAGAAAGGCTTTTTCGACATAGACAAATAGTAATTTGCTTTTATACTTATATAGTTATATTACTTAGTGGATCCAATATATGTATATGACTATAGTTAGTAGTATAGTAAAAGGATAACATAAAAACCTATACAGTTTGTGTTATTTCATGTTTATTTTTATTTTTACTTTTTATTTTTATTTTTAGAAACCAGATAAATGCATTTAATAATAATAATTTAAATAAATTATTATGGCAATACCTAAAAACTTATCACACCTCAATAATTATATATATAATATCATTTATCATAATATTATTAAAATATATTAATTAACAATTTGAGGTGTTAGAGTTATTCTTCTTCTCTTGATTTGATTTTGTTCATCTTTCATTTTTGTTCAATTTCGTTCATCTTTGTTCACAAATTCGTAAAAGTTAAATTTCATGATTAAGTGAAAGCCGTTCTTCCATTAAGAGTAAATGAAAATCGTTTTTCTTCTATTGGTGTTTATTGTGTAGTAATTTGATATTGAACTGAAATTTGGTAATAAACTAAAACATGACATAAGAATGTAGAAATTTGTGGCATAAGTTTAGTGTGTAGTATTTGAGTGTTAATTAAGAGCTCATGGAAATAAGAGCAATTTACACTTTAAGTTTATTGTATAGTATTTCACCATGTAAAGCTCATTTATATATTCATGGAAATGGTATAAATTTGATGTATGTGTTTCTACAATTAAATTTAATTTTAGTTTGGAACAATTCAATTCAGTTTGATTTCAATTTTTAAAAACTAATTCAGTTAATAAATTATATTTGTAAAAACGGTTTGATTTTCAATTTGTATGAAGGAGTCCAGTTCTACCGTTTAGTCCATTTAATAGTCTTTTAAATTTATCTAATAATTACTCAAATTGATAACTATAAGCCCTTTTACCACATTAAGAAAATGATTTACTTAACAAGTGATTTAGTTGGAAGGAAAACTCTGATTAGACTTGGTAGTTGATAAATGAAGTGTAATGGAAAATTCGTAATTTGTTATGTGATATGTCTTTATTTAGGATTTTTTATTCAAATAACATTTTTTTTTTTAAAAACACCAAACAACCTCCTTTTGAAAAAAATATACTAAACTACCTTTTGTTTTTTTTTCTTCTTAAGTTATAAGTCGCCATTTGAAATGGCGATTTCTTTAACGAAGCCCAAATTCCAAATGGCGACTTTCCACATAATTTTAAAAAAAAACAATTTTTTTTTAATTTTTAATAGAATAACATAAATATTATATATATAATTTTTAATATAATTCATAAAAATACATAAAAATAAATAAACAGAAATTTTAAATTACAATATTTTTTAATAAACCTAAGTTCCAAATGGGCATTTCTCAAAGGTTTGTTTTTGTTTTTTTTTTTTAAATTAATTCAATTTTTATTGAAATAACAAAAGTAATATATATATAATTAATATAATTCATAAAAATAGATAAATAGAAATTTTAAATTATGATAAAATTTAAGGAAATTTAAGTTCGAAATGCTGATTTCACAAAGGTTCTTTTTTTTTTTAAATATAATTCATAAAAATAGATAAATAGAAATTTTAAATTACGATAAAATTAGGAAGCCCAAGTTCGAAATGCCGATTTCCAAAGGTTTTAAGAAAAATATTTATTTCAATTTTTTTTCAATTTTAATTGAAATGACAAAAATAATATATATATATATATAATTAATAAAATTCATAAAAATACATAAAAATACGTAAATAGAAATAAAAAATTATATTAATTAATTATATGAATTAAATAATTAACAAAAATTATTTTTATGAATTATATTAATTAATTATATATATAATATTTATGTTATTCCATTAAAAATAAAAATAAAAATTGATTTTTTGTTTTAAAACCATGTAGGAAGTCGTTATTCCAAATGGCGACTTGCAACTTAAAAAAAAAGGTATTTTAGTATATTTTTTTCAAAAGGAGTAATTGGGTGTTTTTTTTTTAAAAAAAAGGGTTATTGAAAAAAATCACTGCTTTATTTGATCGATATATGTAATAATAACTGGAGGTATAATTCCTTTATGTAGTAGCTTTTTGGATTAATTTTTAATTGAGTATTAGGCTTTCTAATAACCTCATACTAACAAATTAGTATTATTGTTTGGATATGGTAATAAGGAATTTAAAAACTAATGGTGATGGTTAATGATTGTTCAGTGTGTAAAAGTGTGTCTAATTTATATATCACTTATGATGCTTCATTTCAGGTATTTGCCTTATATATTATGATTTATTAATTTAAATAATTATTATTAACTTTTATATGTTACTTTTGTTTTAGAAAGTCAATAATTTATATTGCCAGAGCTTTGCTTGAAGCTGCTTAGATAAATGCAATTATCTGAGAATCAGATTGGCTTAAAGAACTTTTAACCGATATCTTCTAATTGAGGTCTTCTAAGTTCTGTTTTGATTTTTAATTAGTAAATTAGAATTTTTTTTCATGTTATTAATATAGTTGATCTTTTACAATCAAATATATAACAATTTGAAAATTCTAGATTATTCTTTGATTTGCTATGCATTTCTGCTAAATTTTAGTTATAGCAGCAAAAAGTCTCTTGTTAGAGCTATGAATTTATAAACATACAAACTTTGTCAACTATTTAAGCTTTTCTTTTCAATCATATATAGTCTTTCATTTTATGACACCTTAGTCTTATCTTATGAATTTTGTTAATGAGCAAAATGTTAGGAATTACCACATAGTCTAATTTATTTATCTCTTGGTAACTTGCATTTAATTAACATTTTCATTTTGTACCTTGCAAAAGTTAAACCTTGTTGTAGTTGATTGTATTTGAAATTGGTAATGAAGTTTTATTTTTGAGTGAAAATTGTTTTTCTTATATTCTAATGTGTTCATTTCTCTATGTCAAATGTAATTTAGGTTTTTAGGGAAGTGGTTATGGATTATTTGTTATGCATATAATAATTAGATTTTTGTTCTCCCTATAATCTCAATCTTTTACCTAATTTTGTTTGACTTACATTTGTTATATTGATTTCAGAATGTAAATTAGAGCTATATTTAATGAGCATAATGATAAGAGTTACGATGCAGAAGTGTTTAATGGTATCACGTGAGTTGAAGTTTTTCTTCTTCCAAAATCTAAAATTTTATTAATAAACAGGGTAAAAAAATAAAAGTTTGAGGGACATAAACCCTGACATTAATATTTGATGATCTTAATTTAACGTTCACATTAATTTTGTTTTTTTTGCAATAATTATTTTTAGTAATTCATGGTAGTCTATTTGTGAAGTTGAAAATATAGTAGTTTATTGCATGTTTTAATGGAAATAGTAAAATAAATTATATTTTATTGTATGTTTCAAACTTTCAATAGAATTAGTTAATAAAAATAAATTAGAAATTTAAATTTAATTTTATGGTATTAATATTTTTGAATTATAATTAATAGTGAGATAAAATAAATTTAATTTAATAAATAATAATAAGTCTTAGTGATAATTACTGTAGAAAGATATTAATTATTTAATTATATTTATTCAATTTTTAGTGATAGATATCGCAGTAGGTATAAATTTAAAATATGTATTGGTACTCTTCATAACATGTAATGACAGTCCATCATCATAGCAAGACATCTCCTACGAAAATTCTGTTGTATCTCAAAGTATTTTTGACCTTATACATTTGATTTCTTAATAGATTTTATCTATCACTATATATCAATTTTCTTGTGTTTGTGTTTTATGTAGCAAATTTTTATTGGATGCATTATGAGTAAGTTATCTATAATTTTTAAAAGACAACTTAGACCTCACATAATAAATATTGAAAAGATTAGAGAGGTCATGGCACCCTTAGTCCTTGAGAAATTCTGCTACTAGTCACATGAGTCGATAAACTTTCCTTATATATCGGTAATTACTTTATGTTCTGTCAATTTTAGGCATCACAATATGTTGAAATAATTGTCACAAAACAATGGAAGCACACATGGTGCACATATGCTTTTTTCTATGCTTTGGAATTTCCATTACTCGAGAGAGGTTGATTTCAACCATATTCTAGACTCTATCCCACATTTACTTTTGCTTCACTTTTTCTATTTATGCTATATGTATGGGAGATCTCACCTTCTCAACGTTAATACCAATATGAACATTTTCTAGAGCAATTTAACTTAATTTAAACTAATTTAAAGCATTATTGAGCTTGGTCCCCCACCTTAAATGAATTAGCATTCATGTATATGCTATATAATTTAATCATATATAAATTATTTAGCTTCGTCAAATAATTTTGTCACAAACAAGGACATGCAATGTGTTGCTTTGGGAGTCTTATGATTTTAAAAAATAAAAATCGAAATTCTATATGTTTAATCAATAATTGTTATAGCATTGGGAAATGCTATATAGTTCAAATATTATTTCGTGAAAACATAACTATCAGAACACTAATCAATCAGTTATAGATAAAGACAACAATGAAAATAATGTAAAAGAAAATATAGTAAATTGAAAAGGAAATCCATGATAAAAATTTGTGAACCTCTTGTTGTGTTAAACAAATAATTTCTTTAGTAATTCTTCATTTATTATTTTGAGGTTATATTTACAAGTGACAAAATATTTAAGGTAATTTCATTTTCAAATATTAATTAAAGTGATTTCTCTCACTTTTCACAAACCATATAACTTAACCTAAATTTAAACATAGAAATTTTTAGGTGCATATGAAAGAAGATGAGCAACGATAAACTTCATGCAAAATTAATTTTTAAGATATTCAAAATATAATAAAATATAAAAAAAATGTGACTTTAATGATTAATTAATTATTATATTATATGAAACTCTTGAATACGTAAGTGTTCACCTAAAACAAATAGAAAGATAGGATAAAAAAAATTAAAAATACAAATTTATTTTTACAAGGATCTCAATTTTATGCATGAAATTAATTAAGAGGGACAACTATGATTCTAAAATTAATTTAGATTTAATGATTTAATTAATTTTGTAGTTTAATATTTATTCTTCATTTTTTCCAATTAGAGTTTGTCTATGTTTCATCGGTAGATTTTATTTGGTATTTTTTATGTCATTCAATATAAATATATAAGAAAATTCATCTTAGAGTTACATTCATAGTTGCAGTAATATAAGAAAAATGAAACCGTGTTTTTTCACTTGCTTTTGAAAAGAATTTTGTGCACCAAAACGTGGCTTGATAAATATCGAATATGAAATTCATAAAAAGATAAAAGTACTTCTAGATACCAATATGACCTATGAACACCTCCTGCATGCATGAGAATGATATGTTGCTTTTCTTATATCCAATTTAAGTTTCTAATGTATGTGGTGCTTTGCATCTACTTATACAAATTCTTCATTGCTTAATTAGTTAGTACAATTTGTTACAAATAATTAATATTATCTTATTAAAAATATTAGATTAATATGTATTGTTGTGTAGACAAAAAATTATTATGCCTCTTTCTTTAAAAATTGTGATTATAATGTTTTTTATACACTATTATCTTTGTAAGTAAACTAGAATAGTTCGTGCTTTTTACACAAATTTAATTATAATTTTTTAAAAAAGTGATATATATATATAGTAATGTATTAATCTGGTAAACGTTTATGGTTATCAAAACAATAAATGAAATAAATGACAATTGTTGAGAGATAGAGATTTAACCATTTGATTATTACACTAATTAAAATATATATCTAAATGAAGTAAAAGCATTGATGTAGACAGATTGTATTTCACTCACTAATTCATTTGCTTTTGAAATGCACACTCAGTGAACATTGCATACTAATATTGCCATTGTCTAGAGTGCTTCAACAACTCCTTGTAACATAGCAAGATACATAATCAAATGAAGAAAAAAGTCTTGTGTTGCCATTTCAATAACAAAGAATTATTTGAGTGGATGAGAGTTCTGAGTAATTATTTGTAATGAACAAAGATAATATACTAGTGTTAGTTAGATTATTTTACTAAAATAAAATTATTATTTATCATTGTTCACTCTTTAATTATCATATATATTTTATATATTTCGTCTATATTATAAACCTTAATAACATTTTATTTATTTTAGTTTACTTACTTTTTATTTTTAAATAAAATAAAATAGTAAAAACTCAAAAGAGCTAAGGCAATAGAAGTAGTGGTCCATGGCAAGCAAAAAGTATTCTATTGCCATTGTTGAGAGAGATGAAGCTTTAACACTTTGATTATTACACTAATTGAAGTAAAAGATTGCTGCAAGCATATTGGGTTCCACGCAATCACGAATCTATGCATTTGCTTTTGAAATGCAACACTCACTTAGCATTACAGAAAGACTCATAATATTACCATTGTCTAGAGTGCTTCAACAATTTCTTATGACATAGCAAGGTACATAATCAAATGAAGAAAGAAGTCTCTTATTGCCATTTCAATATCAAAATATATTTACACCAAAATAAAGAGTTAATAATCAAATGAAGAAAAAGAGAGTTTCATATTAAGAGCCTTTATGTATTAAGAGACTTTTGTATGAGATCCAAGTCTGTGAGTTCATTATTATTTACTATTAAGGTTGAGAATCTTTTCCTTCCAAATGTATGTTAGCTTTTTGAAATAATTTCTCTCTTTGATTTATATCACTCTCATCATGGATACATGTATCAATTTGCTTGTGTTTTTCTTCATTTTATTATATACTTTATTTTCATAATCATATTGAAGCATACATATATATCACTCTCTTGTTTATCTATAAATAATGCTATTAATATATTTTATTTATTGGGATTTTTATTTTATTTTAATTAAATAAAATATAATTATGGTAATAATTTTATTTAGCCTAATAATTTAACAAATATGTTATCAAATGATTCCAAACGAAACTATCATATATGATTCTAAACAAGTAATTTTTTAAATATACATAATTATAATCTCAGCCCCAAGGTATAACTCTTGCTTTGCACGTGTTAAACACGTTAGCATCACACATATTAAAGAAAGATACATAATAATTTTTTACTATTGTTATAAAGGCAAAGGACCACAAACCATAGAAACTGAAATTGGATACAAAAAAAAGCAACATATCATTATCATGCAGGAGATGCATGGGTCTTATTGGTATATAAGTGCTTTTTTCTTGTTATGGATTTGAGATTGGCAACTTATCAAGCCACGTTTTGGTGCACAAAATAGCAACAAAAAAAAAAATTCAAAGGCAAGTGAAATAACACAGATACGTTTTTCTTATATAATTACTGCAACTATGAATATATATAACTCTAAAATAAATTTTATTATATAATTATAGTAAATGACATTAAAGAAATACAAACTCTAATTGAAGAAAATTAAGAATAATTTTTTAAATAGTCTATAACTCTTGCTTTGCACATGTTAAACACATTATCATCACACATATTATAGAAAAATACATAATAATTTTTGGCTACATAACAATACGCATTAATTATTTGTAACAAAATGTATTAATTAATTAAGCAAAGAATAAAGAAGAATTTGCAAAAGTAGATGCAAAGGACCACAAATAATAGAAACTGAAATTGGATATAAAAAAGCAACATATCATTATCATGCAGGAGGTGCATGGGTCCTACTGGTATACAAGTATGAATATAACACTAAGATAAATTTTATTCTATAATTAAATATAGTGAATGACATAAAAGAAATATAAAAAAATTAAATGAAACATAGACAAAACTCTAATCGAAGAAAATTAAGAATAAATATTAAACTACTAAAATTAATTCATTAATTCATTAAATCTAAATTAATTTTAGAATCATAGCCGTTGCTCTTAATTTATTTAATGCATCAAGAGTACATCGGAGATCATACGGTTTAGAATTTAAGATCTACTTTATTTATAAACCGTCTGATTTTAGATTAGACAATTCTCGATGTGTTGACTACACAACTGCATACAATTACGACATCAAAAGATCCAAATTTATAAATATTTCATTTTACTTTAATTTTTCTAATTTAGAGATTTTTTATAACAAAAAAAATCTGATTAAGCTATCAAATGTTAACAGATGCTTAGAGGAAGGTGCAAACCAGTAAGGCTATCAGATATAAATAGACTTAAACTTCACATGAAGAAAACCAAATTGAAAGATCAAAAACAAGAAACAGAAGAAAAGGTTGAAAACTCAGAAATTCAACAGCCAGATTCAGAATCACATTCATAGACACAACAACAATCAGTACAACAAGGAACCAACAATAACAAGAGAAAGAGTATTGAACAATGACTTTCTTCACCTGAGACTGACAGAACAAGACCAAGAAGCAAATTCATAGAATGAAGTTTCTCTCCCTCAGAAGTTAAACCAAAAAACCAAACAAAGGTTCGCTATTACTGAAACAACAATCCCTAAAACAACGGGCAACAAAGCTAAGTAAACCTCTGCGGTTTCTATTTTGCAGGTAACTAGAAAGGCAAAAGTGGCGATGAAATGGGGAGGTATCTAAGAGAGGTGTTACCGCAAACGACGGACTTCAATTCAACGTGACACAAAGATTCACATGAATCAACTTTGGACCCCAACAAAATTATGAAGTCAAATTTATTATAGTTATGTAATTTTGAGTATTTTATGAGACACTATGAAAATATACATTAGGCAAGCCCATTTGTGACATTTCTTTAGAATGAAAAAATGCACAATTCACAATAAAATGATCACTTATTGACCTACTTGATTATCATAAACATAAAATAAAAAATGATGTAACAAAAACTTTGAAAACCATACTGGTTATAATTAATGGTTTGGTGAAGATGTTCTTAAAGTTTGTGGTGTTACTTGTTGCAATTGCACGTGTGGTTGAATTCTTAAAACTTTACAGCTTTTATATGAATATTAAACCAATCATTTTATATTTGAGAAAAATTATGTCTCATATATAATAGTTACTTTAATAAAATTGGTTAAGAAATTATATATTTTTATTCCCTATTATTATTATTATTATTGTTATTATTATTATTTAATTTTATTGGATATTTTTTGTGTCTGAATGAATATATATACAGGGACGTATATGAACTATTAATATTTAAATTTGAATTAAATGAGTAACTCTTAGATTAATTGATGGTTGAGATTATAACTTTGCTATTTATCTGATCAGTGGTTTTTAAGATGGTCAGGTCACTTAATTTTCTTTTAGGGCTTTTCTTCATCTAGACAAGCATTAGTCTAAGAAATCTTTTATCATGTTATGTTTAAAACTAGAAAAGAATCTTACAAAGTTTTGGAGTTTATAGTAACAAGATACTTAGGTAGCTTAATTTTTCTAGTTCCTCTCTCTTTCTCACAATGCTAGTTAATTTGGAACAGAGTATGGAAAGTTGCATATGCATGCATCAAAAAAAAAAAAAATTTAAATAAAGTTTGAGAGTATGTACTCTCACTTTCAAACACCTCATGCTAAAATCGTAATGTGAATGCAAAAATATATGCATGCTAAAAATGTTATGTGAATGCAAAAATATATGCATGCATATTAATACACTCTATTGCACACTTGCTTTTGCTTTCACAATTCCGTTTATGTTATATGCCTTGGGGATCTCACATTATGAACATTTTCTACATAATATATCATAACACTCTTATACTAATAAACTAAAACTTGATTGAGGAATTTAACTTAAGACTAATTTAAGATATTACTTAGCTTGGTCCCCACACCTTAAATGAATGAGCACTCAAAGGAATTAAAATTTACTTATTTATTAATGTATATTATATAAGTTATTAATATTGTTATAATGCTAGATTTTTGCAAAAAAGAGAAAGCATCGTGTATTGCATTGTGCATTTGAATAAATGTGTTTCTTAGACATGATTTTAATTTGCACTGGTAAGCAAATGCTACCTAAATTGCAAAGTCAATGGTTTTACAGAAACTTCAAAATCTATCATATTGTAGTTGCAATCACAACGGTGAACTAAAACATAAAACTATTACATATCATTAGAAAAATTAAAGCAACTGAAGTAAATGCATGGTGAATCCTACTTAGTAATTTGTCATATAAATACATTGCATATGCAATACGAAAATAGAAATCCCTACACAAAAAAAAAAAAAAGAATTAATCCACCAAATTTTGTTCATATTATTCTATAAAAATACTCACATCCTACATTGTCACATTTTCTACTATTTGAAGGAGACAAATATAAATATTATTATAAAAATCTAAAAAAAAAAAACTAAAGTCTTTCTTATTTTAGATTTGGGGAATGTACCATCCCTCTTCCTAAATTTTGTTTATAAAAAAAACTTCTAATGCTATACTAGCTTAGAGCCACATATAAAAAAAGTTATTACATGACAAAGTATATTCCTATATATGAAAAAGTATATAGTTAAATGAATTAACCTTACTATGCAAGTGTACTATCTAGTGCTAATTCCAAAGTCACATGTATGATGGTCGATCATATCACACATCCTTCTTTTCTTCATCTATATATATATAAATGCTTTTTCAGATTTGGTTGATTGAAAGCTAGACACATTACTAGTGGGTTTTCTAAATATGGTTCTTCAATTACAATTTTACTTTTCAACTAAAATTTCTTTTTATAATAAAAGTAAAACCAAAAGAGATATTTAAGGGCTCAAACATTTATAAAAAAGCAAATGTGTGTAAAATTGAAGAATCACATGATACCAATAGAGTACATAGTTACATCTATGCTATAACGATTTAGTTATAGAAACAAAGCAACTTAGGACCACCTATGGTTACATTTCATGGTCACCACTTTTTAAAATTGCTACCATGAAAAAAAAGGATAATTAAAGTCTTGATAAATATTATTTTGGGGAGTATTCAATTAATTAGTATTTAGTATATATCAAATTAAAGCAAGTGGTTAATAAATTCAAATTAAGGATAAATTATTTGGGAGACCTTAAATTCAAATTTTAATTTAAACAATCATTGACCAAACTTTTTATTAAAAATTAGAGGATTAAAGACAAAAATAGTAAATCAAGTTAAATATCAAATGACATCAAATTAACATGAGAATTATAAATAATTGAAAATTTATTGATCGATGCTCAATATTTATAATAGTACCCTCTTAGTATAGGAAGGTAACCAACAATTGGAGTTTTTATTGAGTTTTAGGATAGGAATTCCTAATTATTAAGAAAGGTGAACTAACTTTGCAAAGAGGATAAATTAATCACATTTGCACATAGTTTTTAGCACTCTCTATAGTAATTGTTGGAGTTTGGACTAAGCATACAAAATAGGAAATGCCATTTTAAATGCCTTTACTTTGAATACTTTTAGATGGAGAAGGGGGTAAAAGTTTAACGTGTGTATGGCTGTATGCTTTACTTTGAAATGCATTACTCAGTATTACAAAAGTTAAAAATTTCCATTACTCAAGAGAGGTTGATTTCGGCCATAAGATTTTGAAAGTATAATACACAATGAAATGAACAAAAAAAAACATAATCAATCATTTTCAAAAGACAACATGCATACATTTAGAAAAAATAATTTACAAAATTATGAAACAACTAGAAAATGAGACATATTTATACAGTGCTCTAAGTAGTTAATATAACGAACTGCCACATAATTATAATTAACTTTTAATTATCTAAATCAAATTCTAACCATATCTAAGAATTAGAACTTTATAATATATATATATATATATATATATAAGTTATTCATATTTATATAATACTATATTCTACACTCTATCCCACACTTTTGCTTCACATATTCTATTTATGCTACATGTATGGGAGATCTCACCTTCTCAATATTAATAGCAATATGAACATTTACTAGATATCATACCACTCACATACTAATAATTAAAATTTAAGAATACGATAAACATGATAAAAATAAAAATAAATAAGTACTTTGTTAGAAACAAAAATCACTATATGTGCACATAATTTGTAGCACTATCTATAAAGCACTGTAAGTTGTAGTTGGAGTTTAGACTAAGCATACAAAATAGGGAATGCTATTTTAAAATGCTTTTACTTTGAAATGCATTACTTATAGATAGAGAAGGGAATGGTAAGTTTCTTTAAAATAGTCTATGCATTACTATAAAATGCCTTATTACTACGAAAGTTAAAGTCTCATAATATTGCCATTCATTTTTAAATGATAAATAAATAAAAAAAAAACAGTTTGATAAAGATATACATTATGACGGTAATAAAATAAAATTAAATTCCAATTAACAAGATAAATATTTAATCACTTTAGAAATCAATGAAGTGATTAAATTTAAATAGTTAATAATTTTTTATAAAAAATTTTGTTCAGAATAACTTAAATTTAAATTATATGAACTTGAATAATTTTTAACCGGATTATACTTGACTTAGTAAAAGAAATAACTTTGTACCGTTTAAGTTTTTCTTTAGCTTCAGCTTGCACTATTGCACTTTTACTATAGTGATATCTTCTTTATTACTAATTTTCTTTCATCTTCCCCTAATTACATTCATAGTTGCAGTAATATAAGAAAAATGAAACCGTGTTTTTTCACTTGCTTTTGAAAAGAATTTTGTGCACCAAAACGTGGCTTGATAAATATCGAATATGAAATTCATAAAAAGATAAAAGTATTTCTAGATACCAATATGACCTATGAACACCTCCTGCATGCATGAGAATGATATGTTGCTTTTCTTATATCCAATTTAAGTTTCTAATGTATGTGGTGCTTTGCATCTACTTATACAAATTCTTCATTGCTTAATTAGTTAGTACATTTTGTTACAAATAATTAATATTATCTTATTAAAAATATTAGATTAATATGTATTGTTGTGTAGACAAAAAATTATTATGCCTCTTTCTTTAAAAATTGTGATTATAATGTTTTTTATACACTATTATCTTTGTAAGTAAACTAGAATAGTTCGTGCTTTTTACACAAATTTAATTATAATTTTTTTTAAAAGGTGATATATATATATATATATGTATTAATCTGGTAAACGTTTATGGTTATCAAAACAATAAATGAAATAAATGGCAATTGTTGAGAGATAGAGATTTAACCATTTGATTATTACACTAATTAAAATATATATCTAAATGAAGTAAAAGCATTGATGTAGACAGATTGTATTTCACTCACTAATTCATACATTTGCTTTTGAAATGCACACTCACTGAACATTGCATACTAATATTGCCATTGTCTAGAGTGCTTCAACAACTCCTTGTAACATAGCAAGATACATAATCAAATGAAGAAAAAAGTCTTGTGTTGCCATTTCAATAACAAAGAATTATTTGAGTGGATGAGAGTTCTGAGTAATTATTTGTAATGAACAAAGATAATATACTAGTGTTAGTTAGATTATTTTACTAAAATAAAATTATTATTTATCATTGTTCACTCTTTAATTATCATATATATTTTATATATTTCGTCTATATTATAAACCTTAATAACATTTTATTTATTTTAGTTTACTTACTTTTTATTTTTAAATAAAATAAAATAGTAAAAACTCAAAAGAGCTAAGGCAATAGAAGTAGTGGTCCATGGCAAGCAAAAAGTATTCTATTGCCATTGTTGAGAGAGATGAAGCTTTAACACTTTGATTATTACACTAATTGAAGTAAAAGATTGCTGCAAGCATATTGGGTTCCACGCAATCACGAATCTATGCATTTGCTTTTGAAATGCAACACTCACTTAGCATTACAGAAAGACTCATAATATTACCATTGTCTAGAGTGCTTCAACAATTCCTTATGACATAGCAAGGTACATAATCAAATGAAGAAAGAAGTCTCTTATTGCCATTTCAATATCAAAATATATTTACACCAAAATAAAGAGTTAATAATCAAATGAAGAAAAAGAGAGTTTCATATTAAGAGACTTTATGTATTAAGAGACTTTTGTATGAGATCCAAGTCTGTGAGTTCATTATTATTTACTATTAAGGTTGAGAATCTTTTCCTTCCAAATGTATGTTAGCTTTTTGAAATAATTTCTCTCTTTGATTTATATCACTCTCATCATGGATACATGTATCAATTTGCTTGTGTTTTTCTTCATTTTATTATATACTTTATTTTCATAATCATATTGAAGCATACATATATATCACTCTCTTGTTTATCTATAAATAATGCTATTAATATATTTTATTTATTGGGATTTTTATTTTATTTTAATTAAATAAAATATAATTATGGTAATAATTTTATTTAGCCTAATAATTTAACAAATATGTTATCAAATGATTCCAAACGAAACTATCATATATGATTCTAAACAAGTAATTTTTTAAATATACATAATTATAATCTCAGCCCCAAGGTATAACTCTTGCTTTGCACGTGTTAAACACGTTAGCATCACACATATTAAAGAAAGATACATAATAATTTTTTACTATTGTTATAAAGGCAAAGGACCACAAACCATAGAAACTGAAATTGGATACAAAAAAAAGCAACATATCATT
The DNA here is from genome assembly GCF_000331145.2 of Cicer arietinum. NCBI lineage: Eukaryota > Viridiplantae > Streptophyta > Magnoliopsida > Fabales > Fabaceae > Cicer > Cicer arietinum. Next base: position 44,446,304 of record NC_021161.2, read on the forward strand.
ATCATGCAGGAGATGCATGGGTCTTATTGGTATATAAGTGCTTTTTTCTTGTTATGGATTTGAGATTGGCAACTTATCAAGCCACGTTTTGGTGCACAAAATAGCAACAAAAAAAAAAATTCAAAGGCAAGTGAAATAACACAGATACGTTTTTCTTATATAATTACTGCAACTATGAATATATATAACTCTAAAATAAATTTTATTATATAATTATAGTAAATGACATTAAAGAAATACAAACTCTAATTGAAGAAAATTAAGAATAATTTTTTAAATAGTCTATAACTCTTGCTTTGCACATGTTAAACACATTATCATCACACATATTATAGAAAAATACATAATAATTTTTGGCTACATAACAATACGCATTAATTATTTGTAACAAAATGTATTAATTAATTAAGCAAAGAATAAAGAAGAATTTGCAAAAGTAGATGCAAAGGACCACAAATAATAGAAACTGAAATTGGATATAAAAAAGCAACATATCATTATCATGCAGGAGGTGCATGGGTCCTACTGGTATACAAGTATGAATATAACACTAAGATAAATTTTATTCTATAATTAAATATAGTGAATGACATAAAAGAAATATAAAAAAATTAAATGAAACATAGACAAAACTCTAATCGAAGAAAATTAAGAATAAATATTAAACTACTAAAATTAATTCATTAATTCATTAAATCTAAATTAATTTTAGAATCATAGCCGTTGCTCTTAATTTATTTAATGCATCAAGAGTACATCGGAGATCATACGGTTTAGAATTTAAGATCTACTTTATTTATAAACCGTCTGATTTTAGATTAGACAATTCTCGATGTGTTGACTACACAACTGCATACAATTACGACATCAAAAGATCCAAATTTATAAATATTTCATTTTACTTTAATTTTTCTAATTTAGAGATTTTTTATAACAAAAAAAATCTGATTAAGCTATCAAATGTTAACAGATGCTTAGAGGAAGGTGCAAACCAGTAAGGCTATCAGATATAAATAGACTTAAACTTCACATGAAGAAAACCAAATTGAAAGATCAAAAACAAGAAACAGAAGAAAAGGTTGAAAACTCAGAAATTCAACAGCCAGATTCAGAATCACATTCATAGACACAACAACAATCAGTACAACAAGGAACCAACAATAACAAGAGAAAGAGTATTGAACAATGACTTTCTTCACCTGAGACTGACAGAACAAGACCAAGAAGCAAATTCATAGAATGAAGTTTCTCTCCCTCAGAAGTTAAACCAAAAAACCAAACAAAGGTTCGCTATTACTGAAACAACAATCCCTAAAACAACGGGCAACAAAGCTAAGTAAACCTCTGCGGTTTCTATTTTGCAGGTAACTAGAAAGGCAAAAGTGGCGATGAAATGGGGAGGTATCTAAGAGAGGTGTTACCGCAAACGACGGACTTCAATTCAACGTGACACAAAGATTATCAACTTTGGACCCCAACAAAATTATGAAGTAAGTCAAATTTATTATAGTTATGTAATTTTGAGTATTTTATGAGACACTATGAAAATATACATCAGGCAAGCCCATTTGTGACATTTCTTTAGAATGAAAAAATGCACAATTCACCCAATAAAATGATCACTTATTGACCTACTTGATTATCATAAAAATAAAATAAAAAATAATGTAACAAAAAAAAGAACCTTTCAATTTTTCCAACAAAAAACTTACGAACCATAGTAGATATTTGGAGGAAGAAACTCATCTTGAGACACCATTGAACAATTTATTTGTATCTCTTTTGATTTATATTATATATATATAGTAGTTATACATCAATTTTGATGAGTTATCATTGTTCTTCATGCTTGTTATAGTTTGATCACCTATAATTTGATCTTTGATTTGAAAATATTATTTGAATCTTGATTTAGAATAAATCATCTATTGAATCTAATTTCTAGGAATAAAACTAGGTTTAATAGCCGTAATTCACTAGTGTTTAATGCAAATTTCTTTGTTAACTATTCGAGGAATCGATGTTTAGGGAAGAAAGTTTGATTTTTCATCTTATTAAGGAATTAATGATTTTTTATTAGTGATGATGATATTATTGATGTGTAACAAAGAACATGTATGTTACTCACTAGAATATGAGATAGCAAGATTGATGAAATATAATTTCAATGCGTTTATCTCATAGTTTTTATTCAATATTTATCTTTGATATTAATTTATTTATGTTCTTTAATCAAAACCAATTTACTCTCAAACCCTTAAACTTATGATTATAATTATCGTTGAATTAGTTATTGCTAACTAGTAAAAACCTCAAATTCTTTGGTACATGTCATTATATGCGGAATGTCATTGCTAGAAAATTGCGTTTAAAGATCGAAATTTTGATCGCGAAAGTATAAAACGAAACACTAAATCATTTAGAGACTAATTTAGAGACCAATTTAAATCAATTGGTAAATCACTAGTCGCTAATCTACTGTAGCCAAACTAATCAATCACTAAGTCGGTGCCTAATAAATAATAATAATTATTACGATTTTATTTGACCGAATTTTCAAACCACTGTTATATTAATTTTTAAATCAAATACTTAAAAAATTTGTAACCGATTTAAAAATCAACTAATATTTATTTAATAATTTATTGTAGTAGTGTGTGCCATTTGAGAGCCATATGACAAACACTTTAAAGCTATGTGTCCTCACTTGGATAAAGTGGTTGGTAACGTTAAATTCGTCATTCATGTTGCCTATCACCCCTGCACAATGGAAACATACAAAAACATCAAGTAGCTAGAAGCTACAATAAACTTTATATTAGCCTCTTGTGCTTAATAAAATATTTAATATGTTTATTATTTAAAAATACTATTGAAATAAGTTTTTGAAGTTTACTTGCAATTAATTTTTGTAATATATAAGTTAATTATTATATTTTATTCTATAAAAAAAGGCAATATAAAATATATCATATATTTTAAGTATTCTAGTTAAGCCAATTTTATATTCAAAATATTTAATATTTAATTTATGATCGAGTGAATTTTTATCAGCACATGATTTATGATAAATAAAAAACGACTTTTAATACTTTATTTATAAATATTTATTTGATACTTATTGATACTATATATTCAAAATTATTGATAAATATGTAATAGGTGATATTAATGGAAAAACAGAAAATTATTTTCATCAATTTCATCAGATAGAACCTAATAAAAGATATAAGAAATTGTAAGTCAATCAATGGATAAAAATATACTTAATTAATTATGATTAAAAAGTTAAAATTTTCATATTATTTACGTCAAAATATTTTCAATTATAATATTTCACACGATTTTCTTTACATATATGTAGGTACACATTTTTTGGATATATCACCTATTATAATATATTCAGTGTACTTTTCTTTGAAAACCATACTGGTTATAATTAATGGTTTGGTGAAGATGTTCTTAAAGTTTGTGGTGTTACTTGTTGCAATTGCACGTGTGGTTGAATTCTTAAAACTTTACAGCTTTTATATGAATATTAAACCAATCATTTTATATTTGAGAAAAATTATGTCTCATATATAATAGTTACTTTAATAAAATTGGTTAAGAAATTATATATTTTTATTCCCTATTATTATTATTATTTAATTTTATTGGATATTTTTTGTGTCTGAATGAATATATATACAGGGACGTATATGAACTATTAATATTTAAATTTGAATTAAATGAGTAACTCTTAAATTAATTGATGGTTGAGATTATAACTTTGCTATTTATCTGATCAGTGGCTTTTAAGATGGTCAGGTCACTTAATTTTCTTTTAGGGCTTTTCTTCATCTAGACAAGCATTAGTCTAAGAAATCTTTTATCATGTTATGTTTAAAACTAGAAAAGAATCTTACAAAGTTTTGGAGTTTATAGTAACAAGATACTTAGGTAGCTTAATTTTTCTAGTTCCTCTCTCTTTCTCACAATGCTAGTTAATTTGGAACAGAGTATGGAAAGTTGCATATGCATGCATCAAAAAAAAAAAAAATTTAAATAAAGTTTGAGAGTATGTACTCTCACTTTCAAACACCTCATGCTAAAAACGTTATGTGAATGCAAAAATATATGCATGCTAAAAATGTTATGTGAATGCAAAAATATATGCATGCATATTAATACACTCTATTGCACACTTGCTTTTGCTTTCACAATTCCGTTTATGTTATATGCCTTGGGGATCTCACATTATGAACATTTTCTACATAATATATCATAACACTCTTATACTAATAAACTAAAACTTGATTGAGGAATTTAACTTAAGACTAATTTAAGATATTACTTAGCTTGGTCCCCACACCTTAAATGAATGAGCACTCAAAGGAATTAAAATTTACTTATTTATTAATGTATATTATATAAGTTATTAATATTGTTATAATGCTAGATTTTTGCAAAAAAGAGAAAGCATCGTGTATTGCATTGTGCATTTGAATAAATGTGTTATCTTAGACATGATTTTAAATTGCACTGGTAAGCAAATGCTACCTAAATTGCAAAGTCAATGGTTTTACAGAAACCTCAAAATCTATCATATTGTATATTGTAGTTGCAATCACAACGGTGAACTAAAACATAAAACCATTCCATATCATTAGAAAAATTAAAGCAACTGAAGTAAATGCATGGTGAATCCTACTTAGTAATTTGTCATATAAATACATTGCATTTGCAATACGAAAATAGAAATCCCTACACACAAAAAAAAAGAATTAATCCACCAAATTTTGTTCATATTATTCTATAAAAATACTCACATCCTACATTGTCACATTTTCTACTATTTGAAGGAGACAAATATAAATATTATTATAAAAATCTAAAAAAAAAAAACTAAAGTCTTTCTTATTTTAGATTTGGGGAATGTACCATCCCTCTTCCTAAATTTTGTTTATAAAAAAAACTTCTAATGCTATACTAGCTTAGAGCCACATATAAAAAAAGTTATTACATGACAAAGTATATTCCTATATATGAAAAAGTATATAGTTAAATGAATTAACCTTACTAAGCAAGTGTACTATCTAGTGCTAATTCCAAAGTCACATGTATGATGGTCGATCATATCACACATCCTTCTTTTCTTCATCTATATATATAAATGCTTTTTCAGATTTGGTTGATTGAAAGCTAGACACATTACTAGTGGGTTTTCTAAATATGGTTCTTCAATTACAATTTTACTTTTCAACTAAAATTTCTTTTTATAATAAAAGTAAAACCAAAAGAGATTTAAGGGCTCAAACATTTATAAAAAAGCAAATGTGTGTAAAATTGAAGAATCACATGATACCAATAGAGTACATAGTTACATCTATGCTATAACGATTTAGTTATAGAAACAAAGCAACTTAGGACCACCTATGGTTACATTTCATGGTCACCACTTTTTAAAATTGCTACCATGAAAAAAAAGGATAATTAAAGTCTTGATAAATATTATTTTGGGGAGTATTCAATTAATTAGTATTTAGTATATATCAAATTAAAGCAAGTGGTTAATAAATTCAATTTAAGGATAAATTATTTGGGAGACCTTAAATTCAAATTTTAATTTAAACAATCATTGACCAAACTTTTTATTAAAAATTAGAGGATTAAAGACAAAAATAGTAAATCAAGTTAAATATCAAATGACATCAAATTAACATGAGAATTATAAATAATTGAAAATAATATGTCATTTGTTATTGATCGATGCTCAATATTTATAATAGTACCCTCTTAGTATAGGAAGGTAACCAACAATTGGAGTTTTTATTGAGTTTTAGGATAGGAATTCCTAATTATTAAGAAAGGTGAACTAACATTGCAAAGAGGATAAATTAATCACATTTGCACATAGTTTTTAGCACTCTCTATAGTAATTGTTGGAGTTTGGACTAAGCATACAAAATAGGAAATGCCATTTTAAATGCCTTTACTTTGAATACTTTTAGATGGAGAAGGGGGTAAAAGTTTAACGTGTGTATGGCTGTATGCTTTACTTTGAAATGCATTACTCAGTATTACAAAAGTTAAAAATTTCCATTACTCAAGAGAGGTTGATTTCGGCCATAAGATTTTGAAAGTATAATACACAATGAAATGAACAAAAAAAAAAAACATAATCAATCATTTTCAAAAGACAACATGCATACATTTAGAAAAAATAATTTACAAAATTATGAAACAACTAGAAAATGAGACATATTTATACAGTGCTCTAAGTAGTTAATATAACGAACTGCCACATAATTATAATTAACTTTTAATTATCTAAATCAAATTCTAACCATATCTAAGAATTAGAACTTTATAATATATATATATATATATATATAAGTTATTCATATTTATATAATACTATATTCTACACTCTATCCCACACTTTTGCTTCACATATTCTATTTATGCTACATGTATGGGAGATCTCACCTTCTCAATATTAATAGCAATATGAACATTTACTAGATATCATACCACTCACATACTAATAATTAAAATTTAAGAGTACGATAAACATGATAAAAATAAAAATAAATAAGTACTTTGTTAGAAACAAAAATCACTATATGTGCACATAATTTGTAGCACTATCTATAAAGCACTGTAAGTTGTAGTTGGAGTTTAGACTAAGCATACAAAATAAGGAATGCTATTTTAAAATGATTTTACTTTGAAATGCATTACTTATAGATGGAGAAGGGAATGGTAAGTTTCTTTAAAATAGTCTATGCATTACTTTAAAATGCCTTATTACCACGAAAGTTAAAGTCTCATAATATTGCCATTCATTTTTAAATGATAAATAAATAAAAAAAACAGTTTGATAAAGATATACATTATGACGGTAATAAAATAAAATAAAATTCCAATTAACAAGATAAATATTTAATCACTTTAGAAATCAATGAAGTGATTAAATTTAAATAGTTAATAATTTTTTGTAAAAAATTTTGTTCAGAATAACTTAAATTTAAATTATTTGAACTTGAATAATTTTTAACCGGATTATACTTGACTTAGTAAAAGAAATAACTTTGTACCGTTTAAGTTTTTCTTTAGCTTCAACTTGCACTATTGCACTTTTACTATAGTGATATCTTCTTTATTACTAATTTTCTTTCATCTTCCCCTAATTATATGAAAGCTTCATAACATTCTTTTTACCATATTTTTTGACTCATTTACTTTCAGTAGGCCAAATAACAATATTTAGTATAACTACTTTTTATTTTAATAAAAAGAAAAAGGAAATCCCAAAAGTTACGAGGAAGCTTCCTAATTTCATGTGTGCCATATAATATTGCCATTAGCACCACTCACTCACTCAGTCATACATGCATTGCTTTGAAATATTGCCATTGTTGAGAGATGGAGGTTGAACGATTTCTTAATAACACAGTAATTGAAATACATAACCAAATGAAGAAAAAGGCAAATGCATGATGAATGAGAGAAACCACTAATTCAAAAAGCAATCAAGACACTCACACTCACACTATTCATCACGTTGATCAATTCCTCTATAAATATGGATACCTTCCTTCACAAATTTCATCACTCCCCTTCTTCTTAATATACTTTCATATTTCATACAACCACTTCTCACTTCACTGTTATCATCACCTCTCTTCATTTCATAGTAAATCTTCATTTCACTTCACAATTATCCTAGCTTCCTCTTTCATTAAAGCCACAACACCATCATTTCCATAATAACCTAACCTTCCACTGTACAAATCAACCTCTTGCTTAATTTCACCACTTTTCCTATCCTTCTACTCTCCACTTGGATTTCATTTCACCAACACTCAACTTGGTCCGTTAATAATTCTATTTCTATTACTTATTATCATATTATATATTATTATGATATGCTTTTTATTTCATGATATGCTTATCACTAACAATACTCATTCATTTTTAAATTGACTTTAACAGAGGAAGAGATAGATAAATTATTATTTTAACTATATTTATAATAACATTTAAACTGCAATTAGTTTCTTTTTCATTTTTACCTTAGTATTTTATATTATGTTTCATCTATAGCAACCTAAAACCTACCCATGCATGCTCACTTAATTGTGTTAATTAATATATTATGGTATCAAGAATCCTATTTTAATCTTCTCTTCACTTATATAGTGTTTCACTACTTAATAATCTAAGAAATAAACCTTGAGCTTGTTCATATAATATTGTTTCTAACAAACATAATGCATAGGTGTCTCGTAATTTGAGTCTAACAAAGAAATTTGGTTAACTTGTGAAAGAAAGGGATTGTGAGAATACTCTCCAACTATTATCTAACCCCTATTTACTTACTTGTGCTTTTTAATTCATTCATGTTATTGGTCTATATACTTTTTATTCGTTTTATCTATGTTGTTGATGACGTAGTTTAATATGAAAGATACATATTTTTAAATGAATTCCTTTAATCTAATTTATGGTTTTTTTTTACTTAATCTAATTTATGTTTTTTTTTACTTACTCTAATTTATGGTTTTTATACTTAATCAAATAAGCAATGAACACTCTAAAAATGATTTACAATTATGGGAATCAAGTAGTAGATTTGAACTAGGAAGGCAGAGAAATAATTATATTGACTTAATTGGTTATTTTACACATTCATATATGCTGAATTAGTAAACATGTCTATCTATCGTTACTGCAATTCACAAGTTTTTAATATTCATTTAGTTCAAAATATTTTTTTTACACATTTATATGCATGTGATTGTAGAGGAAAGAAACAGAGGAAAAAAAAAAAAAACAGAGTCAGGTTATGTGACTGAAAAAAATATGCATAAATATATTATATCATTTTGATTATGCATTAAACACATACTACTAACTATATATTTTTTGTTATGGTATTGCTAGCTTGACAATGGACAGAAGATATTCTATTGGACTTTTGCTACTTCTTATTAGCCTTACTTCACTTTTAGTGAATTGTTATTCATCTACTCAAGATGATCTAAAGGCAAATACACTTCATCACTCTTTCTTTATCAAATTTTCATGATTTTTGTTTCTGATAAATATATTTATTAAAAATGCAGACTTATATTATCTACACTGGCAATAGTAAAAATGATGAAACTTCGTTATTACTTTACTACCAAAATCTGCTACAACAAGTTGCGGACAGGTTATATTATTGTTAAATTTTTATGCTATTTAAGTCCAACCTTACCTAAGCTATTTAGATTAGAGTTTTAACTTACATGTTTTCTTTATTCACAATTTTAGCGATGAAGCTCCAAAGCCAGTACTCCAGCATTACAAAAGGAGTTTTAATGGCTTTGTTGCAAAGTTAACGAAGAAAGAAGCCAACAAAATGGCTGGTGTGTGAATAAGATATTTTTTCTATTGAAAAATTGTTTGGTGTCTTGAATATTCATAATTTTGTTAACCAATTAAAATTGATAATGTAGGACTTGACGGCGTGGTGTCTGTTTTTCCTGATGAAAAGAGACACCTTCTTACAACCAGATCATGGGACTTCATTGGCTTTCCACGATACGTGGAAAGAGAAAATTCTGAGAGTGATGTTATCGTTGGTGTAATCGATTCTGGAATTTGGCCAGAATCTGAGAGCTTCAACGATAAAGGTTTTAGTCCGCCGCCGAGCAAATGGAAGGGCACATGCCAAACTTCAAATATTACCTGCAACAAGTAATATTTTATGATTTCTTATATTCAATTTCACTACAAATGCTTTATACTGTAACATAATGAAAATTGATTTAAAATACAACTTGACTTTTGATATCAACTTCCATATAATTCATAGAACTATGACTTATTATATAGAGATGAGAAGAGAAAAAATAAAAGTAAATGCTAAACTAAGTTTATATATTATTGCAGTAAAATAATTGGAGCTAGGTATTATTTATCATTTGAAGATCCCTTGAGCGAACGAGATATTGAATCTCCAAGAGATACAGAAGGCCATGGGACACATACAGCTTCAACTGCAGCAGGGATACCGATTAAGAAGGCAAGCATGGAAGGCCTTGCACGGGGTACAGCAAGAGGTGGAGCTCCATCTGCACGTATTGCTGTGTACAAAGTGTGCTGGGTGAAAGGATGCTTTGATTCTGGTATTCTTGCTGCATTCGATGATGCAATTGCAGATGGGGTTGATATATTATCAGTCTCACTTACATCAGTGTCAAATGACACTGTGTATTTTACAGATGCAATTTCCATCGGATCATTCCATGCTATGCAGCATGGAGTGTTGACAGTATTGGCAGCTGGAAACTCGGGTCCTAGTCCTTCAACCTTAGGCAATTTTTCACCATGGGCAATTGTTGTGGCAGCTAGCACACTAGATAGAAAGTTTGTGACCGAGGTCAAGTTAGGAGACAATATGACATATGAGGTAAATTACTCTTTTCTTTTTTATAGTGAAACAATTATCTTATTTCTTCAAAACTGTCTAACTAATATAGTTGATAAGCTGATGATATGAATATTAGTTTACAAGTTCTTTTATATATATATATATATATATATATATATATATATATATATATAACACCATTAATACTCTTAATATCTTTGATTCTTATGTTTAGGGTGTCTCCTTGAACACATTTGACCTTGAGGGAAAATTATACCCTATTGTCTATGGTGGAGCTGCACCAAATACTAAAGGAGGCTTCAATAAAGATAAATCTAGGTAACTAGCTTTTGTATCATTAAAATTAGCAAAGGGTATAAAACATTACTTTTCAACTTTAGTCTTACAAAAATATATTAAATTGCAGTCCTTAAGTTAAAATGCCTAAGTTTAACATATTTAAGTTAATATTATAAGTAAAAATGTTTTCTCCAAAATGAAGATTACTGAATGGATAAACTTTCCAAAAACTTAACCAAATTATATTAAAATTGTAGGTTTTGCTCAGCCAACACATTGGATGCTACAATGGTGAAAGGAAAAATTGTTCTATGTGAAGGAACAGAAGGACCCGCAGAGGCCTTAAGAGTGGGTGCTGTTGGGGTTTTGATACAAGGCCATACTTATTCAGATATTGCCTTTTCTCTACCCTTACCAGCATGTTATCTTCAATCCAAAGATGCTGCCAAAGTATATAAGTACATACGCTCTACAAGGTATCCACTTCAATTAAAATATACACTAACAATAATTTAGAGAACCACACTTAACTAATGATTATTATATTCATCAATTTTCAGGAGTCCTACTGCAACAATATTTAGGACCAATGAAATAAAAGATACTTTGGCTCCTGTTGTTGCCTCCTTCTCATCAAGGGGTCCTAACAAGGCTACTCCCGAGATTCTCAAGGTTCGTTATTATATCATTTTTACAATATTTAATATATATTATATTATTTTTACTATATTTAATATTAACATTTTTTTTATAATATTACAGCCGGATATAATTGCTCCTGGAGTCGACATAATCGCTAGTTGGCCTACAATTTCTCCTATTTCTGATATTATCGGAGATAATAGAAATTTGGAGTTCAACATTATGTCGGGAACGTCAATGTCATGTCCGCACGTGTCTGGAGCAGCTGTGTATATCAAATCATTTCATCCAACATGGTCACCTGCGGCTATTCGTTCAGCTCTTATGACCACGGGTAATATAAATAAGTAGTGTTAAATCTTAATCAATATATAAATCCATATAAACATAAACTTAACACATGCTTATTTTAATTAAACAGTTGAAAGTTTCCCTTGAGTAGAATGGATTACACTTCTTTTTCTTTTATGTTAAAATATAAACTCCCTTAAAAAATAAACATGTATATACTTTACTTAATTTTAATACTTTCAAACTTTTAATTTATTTTCTTTATCAGTGATATAATGAATATACAGTACTGAATCAACTATGAAATAATAAACGAGATAAAGAAAGATTTTGGATAAAGCTTTAAAGTTGATAATAAAAGTTTCCTCAATAAGACTAATAATTTAAAAATAAATACTAAGGTATTTAATATTACTTACCACTGATATTAATAGCTAAAAAAGTATTTTTAATGATTATTCAAAGTTGTCTTGCTCCTATTTAAAAATAATTGACATGTTAAAATAGACATGGAATATATATTTACTTATCACAAGAGCCTAGTGTAATGTTTATTTGGTTTGAGGCGAGTATAATTTGCTTAATGTGTTAAACTAATGAAAACAATTTTCCGTATTTCTTGTGTTGTAGCTAAACAAGTAAGTCCAAATAATAATGTTGAAGCTGAATTTGGTTATGGAGCTGGACAAATTGACCCCATCAAGGCTTTAAATCCAGGCTTAGTATATGAGGCTTATGAAGGAGACTACATAAGATTTTTATGCGGTCAAGGTTTCAATGCCACGACTTTGCAACAAATCATTGGAAATGCAGTCATTTGTTCTGAGATAGCATATATGACTGCGAGAGATTTAAATTATCCTTCATTTGCTCTCAAAGCCTCACGTCTCAAACAACATATAAGTGGAAGCTTCAATAGAATTGTCACAAATGTGGGATTACCGATGTCTACATATAGAGCTATTGTGACAGCTCCTATAGGATTCAATGTTTCAGTGAATCCTAGTGTTTTGTCATTCACTTCACTAGGAGAAACACAAACATATGTTCTCACTATAGATGGAGCGCTGAAGAAATCTATTGAGTCAGCTTCTTTAGTTTGGGACAATGGTGAATCTCAAGTTAGGAGCCCCATTATTATATTTGATGAAAGAGCAGAGAAAAGCCAAAGTACTAAAATATATAGTATACATTACATATGTATTGTAATTCTTAATTTACTATTTTATATTTTTATTCAATAAAAGATATACTTTTGCAAAGAAGAAAATCAAATTGACTACTTCTTGTATAGATCTTTTCCAATTTTTTTTCTCTTTGTTATATCTTTGAGTATTTCTTGTATCAATTTCATACATTTGAATAGCATTTTTATGTTTCATTTAATGTTCAAATACCCGGCGGAGAATTCAATTGGTTGAAATTAAATTATATAATCGGTCAAGAATTAATAAATGATTTTATTGTCATATGATGTTAAGAAAAAAATCGTTTGTGAAAATTCGTGAGACACTTCTTCAACTATTTAATATAAAATTAGTTAAAAAACTTCATCTAAATACGAAATCAAATTCAAATCATATCGAACAATTCTTAAGTGAACTTTACTTAAATTCCACTAAACTCCTAATAAATAGAACCTCACTTTTAGAGGGTTTAAAAAAAATCACTTTAGAATGCAAACATACAAATTACTATAAAGTCTTAATGAAAGGATTTTGTAGCTTTTGTTTTTTATGAAACTTTGTAAAGTTTTAGTTTTAGTGTATCTTTGAGCTTGCTTTATATTTTAGTGGTGTCTTCTTTATTACTATTTTTGTTTTACCTACTCCTAATTATAAATAAAAGCTTAATACTATTATTTTTACCATTTTGTTTCTCCATCTATACTTTGAGCTAGTTTGATTAAATATGAGTATATGATACATAAAAGATAAATAAAGAGGTGTTCCAGAGGATGAAAGTTATGAGTAAGAATGACAAATCAATTTCATTACCTCCTACATTTATGATAGTGTTGTTTGGAATCATTAGTTGGGACCAAACTATAAGGAATCTCAAGAATGCATGCCATATAAATTAAAAGAAAGTACTGCTTTGTTAAAAGAGAAAACTACTAACAGTTAATATTGATAGCATCACTTATAGATAAAGAAGAGAGTGACTATAAAAATAAAGTATATTATGAAATGAAGAAAAACCCAAGTAGATTGATACATGTATCAATGATAAGAGTGATATAAATCAAAGAGATAAATCATTTCAAAAAGCTAACATGAATTTGGAAGGACAAGATTCTCGACTTTAATAGCAAATAATGAACTCGTACGGTTCGATCTCATGCAAATTAAGTAAATGTCGGTTTCATTTCATACATGAATCAATGATGACAATGTTAAAGCAAATTTACACCACAAAAACCACTAATTCAAAAAGCTAGCATTCAAAAACTATTTGATTATTACAGTAATTAATACCACCATTTACATAATATATCCATAGTTCTCTTCCACCATACAAATTAACCAACACAACAACACTTAACTTGATCTGTTGATAACTATATTTCTCTTGTTTATTATCATCATATATACTATTATATTCTATTTATTTCATGATATGTTTTTTAATATGCATGTCAACATCAACACTCATTTATTTATTTATTTATCTATTTATTTATTTATTTATTTATTTATTTTTAACAACTCTTACATTAGTATGTTAGAAACAGGGGAAGAGGCAGAGGAATTTTTATTTTTTATACTAAAGAATTCATTTTTTATATTTTTTTTGTTTAAAAGTAAGCATGCCTATCTATCCTTATTGCAACTCACAGGCGTTATTATTCATTTAGTTCAAAATGAATTTTATTTAATTGTTGTTATGAAGTCCAAAAATATAATGATGTTATGATTAAAATTAACTAGCCAATTTTTAATTATCTTGTTTTCTCTTTCTATTTGAAACTCACATTTTTAAATAAATCTATCTAAAACCATCCATGGTCACATGCATGATATTGATAACAATAGCGTACTCAACTTCTTCCTTTGCTCTACATCACTTTTCTTTGCTATATAATAATTTGTTATTATGACGTATATGAGTTTTATTTGATGTTGTTGACGACATACATTTTTAATATGACAAAAATACTCATTCATTTTTTAATTAATATTTTACACATTTATATATATAAATATACACACACTTAAATTATTAACTTGTTTCAATTCTTATATTAGAGGCATTATTATGTTGACTATACTTGTAATAAGATTCAAATTCCAAACTATTTTTTTTCTTCGATTTTTATATATCTGAAAATTGAGTTTTTTTTCTCATATTCTAAAGTTGTGAGAATTTCTTAATTTATGTTCTTCATTTTTTAAATAATATATTATTAAATTAATTGACATGTACAAAAGTATACAATATTTAAAATTTATGACTTGTTAAATATTTTTTTTACAAGGATTAATTTAATCACATAATCTTTGTTTTTTACATGGTTTATATTTGTATTGGTTCGTTCTCACTTTCCATTTGTAGCACTAAACCCAAAATAAACAATCAATAATTAAGTCTCAACGCAATTAATCACCTAATCTTTTATTTTATTTTATAAGATTATCACTTTTTTAATTTAGTTTATGTTTCAATAATGTTTCAGAGAGTTCTAACTTTCAATTGAGTAAGAGACAGGTTGGTCAATATTACACTTTTGTGTAAATCCTTTTATTTTCTTTCTTGATGGGTGGTGTGACACCCTAAACCTAAATTAAAGTAAAATATACTAGTTTTGGAAGAGATTCGCAGCGGTAAAAATAGATGATCTATTGTTTTATTTTATACATACTATTAATATTTGGTTAATCTCATAACTTTAAGATTCGATTAGTATTTAACAAGGAAAATAGTAATAGATTGATTATTAGAGAAGATATGAGCATAAACATTATATGATGAAGATTAGTACAAGAGATAATCCTAACTAGTAAGATTAAAATTTTCATAATTTAGGTAAGTTCTCTGAGTAAATCATCAATTTAATTAATATAAAATTTCAATGAGATTAAAACTTAGTTTTAGAATAATACAGTAGAAATTTGTAGAGATACTAAAATACAAAATTTATAACAATATCAAATACAATCACCTTATTATCGAGCAAGCTGACTACTTCTCACAATATTGACAATTTCTTTTCTTCTTTATAAGATTTAAAATCCTTTTTATCATTGGAAATGGGTAATTTGCCTTTTTTTTTTAAATGTGGCGCTATAGAGGTTTAGCGGCGGATGAAAAAGACTTTTTTGACATAAACAAATAGTAATTAGCTTTCATACTTATATAGTTATATATATTTACTTAGCGAATCCAATATATGTATATAACTATAGTTAGTAGTATAGTAAAAGGATAACATAACAACCTATACAGTTATTTATTATTATGTTTATTTTTATTTTTACTTTTTTTTTTCAAAAACATGATATATGTATTTAATAACAATAGTTTAAATAAATTATTACGGAAATACGTAAAAACTTGTCACACCTCAATAATTAAATATATAATATTAAAAATTTATTATAATATTGTTAAAATATATTAATTAAAAATTTAGGGTGTTATACAAAATTTAGAGCCTTTGATATTTTAGGGAACAAAACCGAACTGATAACTACTCTCAAAATTCAAACTTAGTACCTAAAGATTTAATAAACATATTTAAGGCATTTCGTTATTTAACCACAATATGTCAAAAATCAATTAATTTAGAATGATAGGCTAACATGATAATATATCATTTAAACATATATCAGATCTTCAATTTCAATCATAAAAGAAATATCACAATTACTCACTATAATTTATAGAGCAAGTAGAGCTTATAGATTTAGTCTATAACAACTTACTATCTTAAGTTGAATGAACAAAAAAAATTAAAAAAAAAATTAAAAAGTTTAATTAACTTCTCAAATAATGTTTTACTAATTTTTCGTTTATAAAGAATATTAATCAACTAATTTTTTATTTTATTTTTTTTACATTTTATACACAAGATTGATTTATAATAACTCCTATAATAGTTCTAGGTTTTTATCAAAAGGCACATTATAATACACATAAAATACTAACAAAATGCATTTATTCATTTTAATCAAGTTACTTAGAGCTTATAGTATCCTTACTATACGTACATTACAACTTATATTACAAAATTCAAAATAATCTTCAATATTTGATAATGTTACTACATAAAATTTACAATTAGTAGCTTTATGACAACACATTTTATAAATAATAAAAAGAAAAAAAATTAACTTGTCGATAGACAAACTAGCTCATAACCCATACACTTAAACAATTTAATTACTCAAATGGCATAAGAGATTAACAAACTTTTCAACTATTTCAGAAATAAAATTAACAAGTTTTTCTAACAATAATAATGAGTTATTGTCACCTCTTTTATCAACGATGAGTCATCAGGTAGCTAATCTCTCATACTCATTGAGTCAATTATTTAAGGTAACCATAACTGTATTCATTCCAACTCAAACACACATAATTAAAAGACTCTAATATGGTTCAAAAATATGAAGGTGGCGCCACAACTTCTATTTCTTACTTCAAGTTAAAAAATTTCTTAATTGTATATCCACGGTAATTTATTGGTAACTTAAAAGTAGCAACAACCACACTTACATCAACATATAATCAACAATCCGATTGAAGAAATATATAATTATTTTACTTTTAGATGCTCTCCATTATTCTAAACTCTATATACTAATTCTCAAAAATTGGAACACTTGAAACACAAACAATTTCATATTTACATAATCATATATACATTTACATAAGTAATCCAAAAATTAACACCAAGAGTTTACATTCATTCGGCTAGTTGTTTTAGTGAAATATGATATTTTGTTATTTACTTCATTGGGTAGTTTTGGTTTATGGTGAATTTCAGGTGAGTAGTTTAATTATTATTTTTGATGAGAGAGTAGAGAAAGACAAATGTGTTTGTTTATGTTATAAAAAAAAACTAATATATATCATAACTTTTCACTTATTATTTTATATTATTATTGGATAAATTATATACATTTGTCAAAACAAAAATTAAAGTGGTACAAAAAGTGCATACTTGTTTAAAAAATAAAAAAATGGAATATATGTTCATGTTTTCATTGATTCGTGATGAGACTAATATATTTTTCCGCACATCTAATATTGCACAAATACACAAAAAGAAGTAGTACAATAGTTTAGATTTTAGTGATTCAGTATAGCAAACCAATTACAACTTTATAAGAAGGGTGAAAAAAAAGGAGTGAAGTGATAGTTAACACAACCATAAACAAGATCTAAAGACCATACTATGTCACACAAATGCCACAACAATTCTTTTTTTTTTTTCCAACATGGCACAACCATTCTTAATTTTTTTTTTTTTTTTGTATAAACATTTTTAAAGTACATAAACAATTCAACCCAACCATCATCCTTATATTTTACAATTGGGATGTGCAATATAGGCCCATAGTTTTTATTCGTTTATTTTGCTTTGATTTTATTCTTAATCTCGTAACCAGCTTGAGAACAAATGAATTATATCTTTTATATAAAAAGATTACTAGATTATATTGTGATAATTTTATATATATATATATATATATATATATATATATATATATATATCGTGGTAAACTTTTTTTATTAATAAAAGTGGTAATTTTTTAAATAAACACATCGTGGTAATTTTACATATTCCGCTTTCGGGAAGAACTAGAGAATAACGTTATATATTGTTCTTATCTGTTCGGGGGAATTTTTGACTGAGCGATATAATAAAAGATTAAAAGTAGTACACATAAAATTTAATTATACAACATAAAAGAATTTTGACTTAACTTTCGTATTGTTTAAATCATTGCAAAATATAAATATTTTGTTTTAGTCTTTTTATTTAATTATTTTAATATCTCATTCAGTTAATTTAATTGAGTAATTAATTATTTAAAATTTAAATATATAATTAATTACTACAAAATACAAGAAATGATTTAATTTATATACACAATCACAATAAATAATAAAATAGGATATAAGTAAAGAACATTATATTGAATAATGAAGAATAGTTTATGTATATCAAATCATACGTAATACTTATATATCCAATGAGTAACAAATAATTAGTATAACTAACTAATTAAATACTTATATATCCAATGAGTAACAAATAATTAGTATAACTAACTAATTACTGTACTTAATTTGTATAACTAACTAATTATTGTAATTAATTTGTATAACTAACAAATTAATATGTCTACATTCCTTCACAAATTGACATGTGTCTATTACACTTTTAGTTTGGAAATTCAAAACAATATAAAATATATATTGACTACAAAAAATACGAAATATCAAAATCTATCAATTAAAACTTTTAACGATGTGTATTTTTTTTATGGATAGAATTTGAAAAGCCAATTAAGGATAAAAAGAAAGAAATTTTGTTTAACCAACTGTTTTTAATGGGAGCTAGAAATGCCGACGAGGCTAAAAAGAAAGAAGAATTATATCACTAAATTTCTAGTGTTCTTGAAAAACTTTGGCAAATATTTGATCTTGATCAAAGAACTCAATCAACAACTATTTTTTTTAATCTGTAAGATGCTGTTTTGATCATTAGGTTTTCCTGACGAAGAATTTTGTTATTATGAACAAGAGTCCGCATCTATTTTTAATTTTACTTCCGAATTTTTGAGTAAGAAACACAATGGTAAGGTATCTATTTTTGGGAGATTGCTCTAGATAGGAGTGACTAAGAATATATTGATCGATTGTATATCGAAAGTCTAAAAATTAGAAGTATCTTTTTAGTGTTTAGAGTGGGAGTTACTCTAGAGGTTTCTATCTTGTAAGAGTGGAGTTGTTATTTTCATCTTAAAGACAAATGTTCAAATTCAATCTGAACGGTTGTTTAAAAAAATCTTGTTAACTGGTATTTAGGAAAGAAATGATTGTTGTACAAATAGTTGTAATAATTAGGGATGGAATTCGTAAAAGTTTCATATTATGATAAAGGAAGAAGATGTCATTCACTTGAGTGTGGATGTGATGTACTCTACAATTATGGACGAAGTAAATAAATTAGAATAAAAATTACAATGTGATTTTTCCTGTCTCTTAATCTCCTTACAATTAATTGTGATTTTCTGTTCATTATTTTGTATCTTGGTGATTGTAGGTGATTTTTTTTTAAAAAAAATATACAAAAATTTGTGATATTGAAAATTTTTTTTTGGATTTTTTATGATTGTTGATTGATAAAATTGTTTTTGTAAAAATATCAATAATTGTGAATAGTGTTTAAAAGTATATTTTTTGTTTACTTAGTTTTTTTTAACCTTTGTATATTCCATTAAGAATAATTCTAGTTTACTTCAGTCGATTGAATCATTACCACTTTGTTTGATTCAATCTTATTATTTTCTTGTGCTTAAATTTTCATTTCAATTAATGTGATTAATAGCGATATCATTTAAATTTTTAAGTTAACTATATGTTGGGTGAGCTCACTCCCCAACCGGAACCCACTAGTTTTATTAGTATTATTATTATTGAAATAAAAGAAAGAAAAGAAAAAGGTATTATTGGGCTAGGCCCACGTGAAGGAAATAAAAAGGGATTTAGAAATTCCTAAGAATTAGAACGAAAGAGAACGGTTGTCAGAGAAGAAAAATAAGGGTTTGGTTCTGGTGGTGGTAACAGGTGTGTAGCAAACTTGCTCCATTTGATCTACAAATTTAGTATGTTATTCCTACTACTGAGTTTGTTATTTTAATATACAGTTTGAGTAGTTTTATCTTCTCTGAGAGTTACTTTGGTATACTCGCTTTAGTGGAAGGTTGTTATAAGGTTGTTATTGTTGATTGATGTTTCCTATTGTTATTAGGAAGACTTTGGTGTATTATAGTGGAAGTTTTTACTGGACTAGGTCCCATGGTTTTTATTCTCTCAATTTGAGGAAAGTTTTCGACGTTAAAGATTGTGTTTGTTTCATATTTAATTTTCTGCCAATTATTTTTGCTATATGGAATTGTATTTTCTGTTTGGCCATTTATGTGCACAAGTGGGGGGAAAAATTATTCCGCATTATTGAGATAATTATTACTAATTATCTCTAGTTTTCCCAACAAAGTGGTATCTATAGCTCAGTTGATTTGATTTGTGCATTTAAATGGAGGAGGAAAATAAAGGTCCCAATATGATTAAACTCAACTCTTCTAATTACACACTTTGGGAGACTCTCATGGAAGAAATGCTATACAGTAAAGATTTGTATGATCCTATTGAGGGTGACACTGCTAAACCCACAATTAAATCTGACGCTGACTGGAAAAAGATGAATAGAAAGGCAGTGGCGTCGATCAAGCAGTGGTTGGATCTTAGTGTATATTCACACGTTGAAACTGAAATAGATGCTAACAAGATGTGAGAAAAATTAAAAGAGTTGTATGAACGAAAGAATTTGCAAAATAAAACATTCTTGATTCGGAAGCTGGTGAATATAAAATACAAAGATGGGGGATTCAATGGCAGATCATATGAGTATTTTTCAGAGTATACTGAATCAGTTGACAACTGCAGAAATTAAATTAGATGATGAGTTGCAAGCGTTGTTATTGTTGAGTTCCTTTCCTGATAATTGGGAAGTCCTTGTTGTGACGTTGACCAATTTAGCTCCAAGTGGAAAATCGAAAATATCAAAAGTTAAAGAGAGCATGTTGAATGAAGAATCTCAAAGAAAAGAACGTGGTTTGATCGGTTCTTCCTCAAAGTCAGAAGCACAAGCTACAGAGTCACGGGGGAGAAGTCAATCTAGAAACTTCGATAGACGCGACAACTTTGAAAGTCGTAGCAAGTCAATAAGCAAGTCGATGACTAGAAAAGAAGTGATATGCTATCATTGTGGCAAAGTGGGTCACATAAAAAGAAATTGCAGATTCCTTAAGAGAGATCAATAAAGAGAAAGAGATGAAGAAAAAGAGAAAAAAAATGATAAAGATACAACAACAGTTGCATCTGTTAATAATGTCTTCATTGTTTGTGATGATAATTTCATAAACCTTGCATGTCCGGATTCAACTTGGATTATTGATTCGGGTGCCTCATATCATGTTACTCCTAGGCGTGATTTCTTCTCATCTTACAGTGCTGGTGATTTTGACATGGTAAAAGTGGGAGATGAATGAGTATGCAAAATTATTTGTATGAGAGATGTTTGGGTTGAAATTGGGATTGGTTGCAAGCTTCAACCGAAGAATGTTAGACATGTACCTGATATTCATCTCCATTTGATTTCATTGAAAGCTTTGGATATTGATGGTTATCACACTTACTTTGGTGGTGGTGGTATATGTAAAATCACCAAAGGGTCCCTAGTGGTTGCAAAGGAGCAAAGTTCCACTTCTCTCTATAGGATGCCTACGAAGTTATGCAAGGAAGAAGTGAATACAATTGAAGATGCATCTTCTGATTTATGACATATGCGCCTCGGTCACTTGAGTGAGAAATGACTCAACATACTTGCGAAGAAAAACTTTCTTCTTGTAAAAGGTACGTCTCTAAAAACTTGCACCCATTATTTTGCTGGAAAACAACATAAGGTTTCTTTTCATAATATTGGTCCTCATATGAGGCAAAATATTCTTGATTTAGTTCATACTGATGTTTGTATGATGGATAGTAAATCTCTTGGTGGTGCATCATATTTTCTTACTATTATTGACGACCACTCTAGAAAAGTGTGGGTATTTCCTTTAAAATCTAAAGACCAGGTATTTGGAGTCTTCAAGCATTTTCATGCAAGTGTTGAAAGAGAAAAGAGAAGGAAATTGAAATGTGTTCGATCAGATAATGGTGACGAATACAGAGGCCCATTTGAATAGTGTTGTAGAGAACATGGAATTAGATTTGAGAAAACAATTCCAAAAGACACCTCAGCATAATGGTGTTGCCGAGAGAATGAATCGTACGATTAAAGACATAATCAAATGTATGCTTTCTAATGCAAAATTATCGAAATCCTTTTGGGGTGAAGCAATGAAAATTACCGTCATTTGAGATTTTTTGGATGCAGATGTTTTGTTCACGTTCCAAGAGATGAGAGGTCCAAGCTTATAGTAAATCCAAACAGTGTATATTCGTCGGTTATGGTGATGAAGAATTTGGTTATAGATTGTGGGATTCGGTTGACAAGAAAATTATCAGAAGTCGAGATGTGATATTTCTTGAAGACCAGACTATTGAAGATTTTGATAAAGCTAAAAAATAAAAACCAAATTCCAGAAGTTACATTGATGTTGCGTCTAAGCCTCCTGCAGAAACCTTTGTTGATGGGGGAGATATACAGGTAGATGATGAGAATGTAACTGATGATCATGCACCTCACCCTGATGAGCAGGTTCCAGTTGAACCACCAGACGAGTTTGAGTTGAGAAGATCTACTAGAGAATGTCAACCTTCTCAAAGATATCATCCACATTAGTATGTGATGACCACTGATAGCGGAAAGCCAGAGTATTATCAAGAAGCTATTACAAATGTTGATAAAGAAAAATGGTTAAAGGCCATGCAAGAAGAGATGAATTCCTTGCATGAGAATCACACATTTGATTTGGTAAAGATGCCTAATGGCAGAAAATCACTCAAGAACAAATGGGTATACAAGATAAAGGCAGAAGAGAATAGTTCTCAACCAAGATACAAAGCAAAATTGGTTGTGAAAGGTTTTAATCAGAGAAAATGTATTGACTTTGAAGAAATTTTTTCACATGTGGTGAAGATGTCCTCTATCCGAGTTGTGCTTGGGTTAGCAGCTAGTTTGAACCTAGAAGTTGAACAACTTGATGTGAAAAATGCATTCCTTCATGGTGATTTGGAGGAAGAGATCTATATGGAACAACTAGAGGGTTTCGAAGTCAAAGGTAAAGAGCAGCTTGTGTGCAAATTAAAGAAAAGTTTGTATGAGTTCAAGCAAGCACCTCGACAATGGTACAAGAAATTCATTTCTTGCATGTAGAAACATGGCTACGGTAAAACCACTTCTGACCATTGGGTGTTTGTGAAGAAATTCTCTGATGGTGATTATATTATTCTCTTGTTATATGTGGATGACATATTGATTGTTGGTCATGACACTAAGAAGATTCAATCTTTAAAGAAAGATTTGAACAAGACTTTTGCAATGAAAGACTTAGGTCCTACATAGCAAATTCTGGGCATCAGAGTTACTCTTGATAGGAAAAATAATAAATTGTGGTTGTCTCAACCCAATTACATTGAGAAAGTTTTAGAGAGATTCAACATGAGCAATTGCAAACCTGTTAGTACTCCACTTGCTACTCATTTTAAATTGAATTATGATAAATGTCCTACAGGTGAGAAAGACAAAAAAAAATAGATGAAGAAGGTTCCTTATGCATCTGCAACTGGTAGTTTGATGTATGCTATGGTATGCACAAGGTCAGATATTGCTCATGCAGTTGGAGTTGTTAGTCGGTTTCTCTCTAATCTTGGTAAAGATCATTGGCAAGCAGTGAAGTGGATTATCAGATACCTCAGAGGCACTTCTGAAGTGTGTTTATGCTATGGAGGTGGTGAATCTGTGTTGGATGACTACACAGATACATATATGGCAGGTGATCTTGATTCTAGAAAATCTATTTCTGGTTATATGATGACATTTGCAGGGGAGTTGTGTCTTGGCAATCAAGACTATAAAAGTGTGTTGCTTTATCCAATACTGAAGCTGAGTATATTGCAGCAACTGAAGCTTCCAAAGAACTCTTGTGGATGAAGAAATTCCTACATGAGTTAGGCTTCAAGCAAGACAAGTTTGTTTTATTCTGTGACAGTCATAGTGCGATCCATCTCAGCAAGAATTCGACTTTTCATGCAAAGTCGAAGCATATTGAAGTGCGGTATTGTTATTTTAATATACAGTTTGAATAGTTTTATCTTCTCTGAGAGTTACATGTTCGCTATTGTTATTAGGAAGACTCTGGTGTACCCATTAATTATTATAGTGGAAGTTTTTACTAGACTAGGTTCCGCGGTTTTTATTATCTCAATTTGAGGGAAGTTTTCCACCTTAAAAATTGTGTTTGTCTCATATTTAATTTTCTGCAATTATTTTTGCTCTGTGGAGTTGTATTTTCTTTTTGGCTATTTATCTGCATAGGTAGGAGAAAAAATTATTTCGCATTATTGAGATAGTTATTTCTAAATAATATCGAGTAAATATCAAGCAATTCCTTAACATACTTATATGTTTCAAATATGTTATGGTACAAACTTGAGGTGTTAGCTCAGTTAAGAGCATACCCTTATAGCCTCAAAGGAGTGAGTCAATTAAATTAATTAAAAAAAAATGTCATAGTGTTAATGCAATTGTTTTGGCTACTTGGTGGGACTCCCTCTTCAATTTCATTTGTAACATACTTATATGTTTCAAACATATCATGGTACTACAATTGTTTTGGCCACTTAGTGGATTCCCTCAGTACATTCATTAAGGAAAAGTTTAACCGTAATAAAATTGGTTTTCTTAAATTCGCTTCCTTTGATTCTCAACATAGGTTTGGTCTATTTTCCTTAATTCTATTATTCTCCTTTTTCTCTGTCTTTTTTTGTTTAATAAAATTGAATATACTGTAGTTGTTTCTTTATAACTTTTTATATATGCTGTTTTTACAATTAAATTTTGCTTTCTTATATTTTCTTTTAAGTTTATATTTTATGTATATTGGAAGTTAAGTTAGTGTAGTAAATCTATTTTTTAAGGCTTAATATCTCGTAAAAAATAGTTAAGATATTATTTTTTTATAATTGTAAATGAATGACTTATATACTTTATTTATATCATAGATAAATATAAAATGTATGAAATTAATGAAGAATACATAAATTATTCATAATAAAAATCATTAAAAATTAAATTTTAATAAAATAATAAAATATTAGAAGTCGATCAACACTACGCGAAAAACTGCATTTTACAGCGCTTTTTTTAATCCATTTACAGCGCTTTTTCAAAAAAAAAAAAAAAGCGTTGTGGAATCGAGCGCTGTAAAAGATACAACAGCGCTTTTAAAAAAGCGCTATAAAACATGTAAATATAACGTGCGCTTGTTATGCACATTTTACAGCGCTTTTTCAAAAAAACGCTGTAAAATGCACCCCGTTATATGAGTTATGGGTCTGCTTTTAGAGCGCTTTTTAACAAAAGCGCTGTAAAATATACACCCATTATATGAAATTATGGGTCTGCATTTTACAGCGCTTTCTTGAGAAAGCGCTGTAAAATGTACACCATTATAGCGCTTTACAACAACATTTTACAGCGCTTTTTAAAAAAGCGCTGTAAAATGTGTTTTTTTTTTAAACTCAGTAAATTAATTATTTAAATGAAAAACGCTTTTTAGCTTTTTATGGCATTTTTTTTAGAAAGCGCTGTCTTTTATCTTTGTATCCAAAATTATTTTGATCCAAAATCAGTTCACAATCAGTGCACACAACAACAAAACATATTCAAATACCATAAGCAGTTCACACAATCAGTAGAACAGAAATCAGAACTCTGTAACTTAATTAACATATATGTAACTCTGTAACTCTGTAATTTACAACCTAATTAACTACATTCAGATACATATATATAACCTAATTTACAACCTAATTAACTACATTCAAATACATATATATAACCTAATTTACAACCTAATTAACTACATTCAGATACATATATATATGATCATTTACATATAATAACTAACAGAATATACATAATATGCACTAGCTACCATATAATATTCAGATCCCTTGCCTAGCAGCAAGCTATTTCCCAGAAAATCAAATAATTTGCATGTCAATCACATACTGACACCGGTCTTCCTTTAATTCCATCAGATCTTCCTCAGAATATGATGGACTGGAATTGTCAAAGTACTGCAATATAAAAATTGAACATATTATATTAAGTTAGTATCAAATATATAGATAATTTATATATGAAAATCATATAATGAAAATCCCGTACCGTTTCTGGGATAATAGTTTTATTCTTCTCAACAATCTCCTTCATGAATCTCAATACGAAGTACCCACAGTCGATGTTATTTGTTTGACGAGGGCACTTTATTGAGATCCATGTAATGTTATTAGACTTCTGCTTCGACACTTTAGCACCTCTTTGAGCTCGATAAACTTTTAAGGCACTATCGAATGAATAAATGTGATTATTAGGCACTATCGAATGAATATATATATGTAAGAAACTTTTAAGGCACTATCGAATGAATAAATGTGATTATTAGGCACTATCGAATGAATATATATATGTAAGAAACTTTTAAGGCACTATCGAATGAATAAATGTGATTATTAGGCACTATCGAATGAATATATATATGTAAGAAACTTTTAAGGCACTATCGAATGAATAAATGTGATTATTAGAGCATGAATATATATATATATATATATATATATATATATAAATATTCATGCTCTAATAATCACATTTATTCATTCGATAGTGCCTTAAAAGTTTATCGAGCTCAAAGAGGTGCTAAAGTGTCGAAGCAGAAGTCTAATAACATTACATGGATCTCAATAAAGTGCCCTCGTCAAACAAATAACATCGACTGTGGGTACTACATATTGAGATTCATGAAGGAGATTGTTGAGAAGAATAAAACTATTATCCCAGAAACGGTACGGTATTTGCATTATATGATTTTCATATATAAATTATCTATATATTTGATACTAACTTAATATAATATGTTCAATTTTTATATTGCAGTACTTTGACAATTCCAGTCCATCATATTCTGAGGAAGATCTGATGGAATTAAAGGAAGAATGGTGTCAGTACGTGCTTGACATGAAAATTATTTGATTTTCTGGGAAATAGCTTGCTGCTGGGCAAGGGATCTGAATATTATATGGTAGCTAGTGCATATAATGTATATTCTGTTAGTTATTATATGTAAATGATCATAGGACACAATATATGAACATGCATATGGATCTGAATGTAGTTTAGGTTGTAAATTAGGTTATATATATATACGTATCTGAATGTAGGTAATTAGGTTGTAAATTAGGTTGTATATATGTATCTGAATGTAGTTACTTAGGTTGTAAATTACAGAGTTACATATATGTTAATAAAGTTACAGAGTTCTGATTTCTGTTCTACTGATTGTGTGAACTGATTGTCTATAATATGTTCTGTTCTACTGATTGTGAAGTGATTTTGGATCAAAAATAATTTTGGGTACAAAGATAAAAGACAGCGCTTTTTAAAAAAAGTGCCATAAAAAGCTAAAAAGCACCTTTCATTTCAAATAATTAATTT
>NC_021161.2:44475247-44481565 GCF_000331145.2 Cicer arietinum
TTCTATATCTTTGTTTGTATCCATTTAACTACAACAAGTTCAACATGCAGTTTAGTATAACATCAACAAGCTCAACATGCATCATGCATTATTATAAACAAGCTCAACATGTATCAGTATATCTTAAACAAACTCAACATGCATTTTAATGATTACAAAAAATTAATAACATCAATACCTGAATAATGGTTCGAAGAAAGATGAAATGTGAAGAAAAGAGGGAACGCAGAAAGTTCACAGAAATATGGTTCATAGAAATACGGTATTGAAGAAATACGTAGTGAGGGTTACGTATTTCAATGAAAATATATTGTGTGAAATGAGAGAGATGATCTTGGATGGAAATAAGGTTCGAAATGAAGGAGATGATCGTGGAAATAAGGTTCGTAATGGACGGGATGATAGGGTTTGCAAAAGAAGAGAAGAAATGAAGGTTGAGATGAAGTTTTTTATAACCCTTTTACAGCGTTTGTTTAAAAAGCGCTCTAAAAGGCTTAGGCCTTTTAGAGCGCTTGTTTGAAAAGCGCTGTAAAAGGCGTCCTTATTTAATTTTTTAAAAGGTTCTTTTACGGCGCGTTTCCCAATAAGCGCTGTAAAAGACCTCATTGTTTTATTATGTTATATATAAAACCCGCTTACACCGATTGTTCAAATAAGCGTTGTAAAAGGTCTCTTTATTTTATTTTTAAAACAGTATTTTATAGCGCATATAAAACCCGTTTACAACGCTTGTTCAAATAAGCGCTGTAAAAGGTCTCTTTATTTTATTTTTAAAACAGTATTTTACAGCGCTTATTTGGACAAGCGCTGTAAAAGGGTTATAAAAAAGCCTTTTACAACACTTATTTTATTATGTTATATGAATGTTTTTTTTAAAGCCTTTTACATCGCTTTTTTAAAAAAGCGTTGTAAAAGGCCTTATTGTTTTTGTGTTTTGTTATGTTATTTTTTAAACAAACTCAACATGCAAAACCCACATAGTAGTAACTGATCACCACCAAAATCCCTTCCTCTTCACCAAACTCTTCTCCTTTTATGCATCTTCTTCACAAACATCAAAGCTTACTCTTTCACAATTCAATCTCTACCTCAACACCCTTTTTATCTCTTTACATTCCCTTTCCTTCTTAAATCGAAACTTGGTATTCAGGTTCATTGCCATGTTGCGAAAAATTGGTTTAAGTCTGATGTTTTTGTTAACAATGTGTTTTTGGGGGTTCCCATGATGCGTACAAGGTGTTTGAAGAAAATCCTGTTAGAGATAGTCATGTTAGGTGTCTGATAATTATTATTAATAAAGCTTTTTACAGCGCTTTTTCAAATAAGCGCTGTAAAATGTCATTTTTACTTATTTTCAAAAGGGTCTTTTACAGCGCTTTTTATAAAAAGCGCTGTAGAAGACCTCACCTATTGGCGAGAAGCCCTGAAACTTTGTAGCACATTTGATAACTACTATACCAATTATTATGTATTTGAGAAAAATCAATCTTTCATTTGAAATAATTAATAAGATTGGTAAATAAATTATTTGTGTATGGTTTGGCTATTTAAAGTAAATTTTTTCGCACAAAAAATGTTTATCTACTTTGGAATGATCATTTGATTACACTTGAAGGGTGATAATAGTTTTAATTTGATTCCAACTAATTAAGTCTACATATTTTCATCATACTCGATCTTATATATTTAATATTCGAAAAAAAAAGTTATATTTTGAAAGTTTGTCATCATCTTTCGGTTATGATATACTTTATGGGTATCTTGTACAATTTTGATGGTTACGGTATGGAGTCAACCTGTCAATTGTTTGTAACTTTGGTGTTCAAATTTTTCCTCTTTAAAAACGAATCAAATCGATATAATATAATTTTAACTCCATCTCTCCAAAACGAACCTTTTTTTATTTAATTTGACAAATTTTCTTTTTATATTCAAAATAACACTTTTAACCTCTTAATTTTATCTTTTATTTTTTTATTTATTTATAAATTGGTGGATCCCTTGATTTTGACCAAATCATAGCTAAAAAGGACCAATATTTTTTTACTATTCAATAGCATATAAAGTATCACTTTAATTTTAGATTATTATTTCTTTATTACAGTTTTAATTTTGAATAAAAAAATGAAAAGAAAAAAAAAAGGTAGAAGGGAAGAAGCATCACTAAAAATGAGAAAGTTCTATTCGCAAAAACATCCAAAGTTGTCATATATTTTCTTTTTAACTTATTTCGCATGTCCGTTAGTACTGTAGTAAGACTCATAACCAAAACATCATGGTTGGTAGCTAAGGCAATCTCTACCAAAGTGTTGAAAATATAAGGGCAAATTATATGTTAGCAAACAAAGCAAAAGATGTTCTCGTAAACTCAATAGTTCCTATCTCTTCATGTGACATTGCTGACCTTCTTCCATCAAAAATAAAGATGCTAACAACACTTTAGGAGGTGGAGATATGTATTAATGTGTCCTCCGTCTTTAAAAAATCAAAATTATTTTATTCAAAATTATAATTGTCACAAATAAATAATTTAAAACTAAGTAATATCTTACATAGTGTTGAATAATAAAAATATTGGTTCGTGACAACTTTAACTTGATCAACTTTAATTTTGGAAATTAATTTTTTTTTTTATAAAACATTGGAAACTAAATATGACACTTCATAGTACTGATCCATATGCACCTCACAAACACAATTAATTGATATTGGTTGTGACTAGGATGGAGGAGTTAGAAAGTGAATGATAAGGTGGTATATTTGATATCTCTTTTTTAATAATATACTAATAATGTTAATAATATTAATTAACATTATCCTTCGTAAAAAAATTAAATCAAACTTATGGATCATGAAGTCTTGTTTAGAGTATGTTTATTTAAGATCTCAATCTTGAGAAATATTATTTTTCTATGGAAATAGTTTTCTTGATATCTATTCTATTTCAATTAATTAAATATAACAACACCAAAACAAATCTTTGAAGTATCTATTTTCATTTATTTTTAGATAGACTTCGTTTTTAGACATCTTTCTAAATAATCGTTTAGGATTAAAGGCAAATGAAAAATTATTTATTTTCAAACAATATATGTTGCGGTCGAAGTCAGGTATTATTTGCAGTGAAAATATATTGTACTTTTTCTAACAATATGTTTTGTGGCTGTCAAAATGTTGTACTACTACCAACAATAAATTATATTGTTGTATAAAACTAGTATTATATTTATTGACAATAATTATTGTTGGTAACTCACTTTTTCCATAAATAATGCTATTGATGATAGAAAATAAATTTTATTGCAGCAACATAAGGCATTGTATATGTTATATAACATAATAATGTATTTCAAATATAATGTTTGTTCATGTTGAAGAATGTGACACTCTAAACTCGAAAATAACATATATAATAATTTATAATATATTTTTTGAACAAAATTTGCAACCGATAAAGAAAATATGTTTTCAAGAAAATAAAAACTTTTATAATTGATTTAGGATATCAAGTTTCTCAAAAATCAAAAGGAACATTTTAAACTTTTTTCTTTCTAAAAAACATGACATCTCCATAACTTTCATTTAACTATAATTTCTTAATTTAATTCCAAAAACTTACTAGTACTTATAAGGTTTTGATACACAATATCATTTCTAATTAAATAACTAAAAGTAAAATACAATTAACAACTCTTATTCCTGATATGACTTATAAGAGTGGGGTTTCTCTCAAACATGAACTCTAAGACTCATTAACTTATAATAATTGCGATTTTGCAAACGCGAGGTCAAGTCAGTCAAATACAAACAATGAAGGAGGTGAGTTTTAAAATCATGTTAATAGTATAATATAAGTAAGAAAAACACGCAAGTAATCATAATAAAAATGCATCATCACACAAACATTCTTAAAGAAAAATACCACCTTATAAAGTCAAAATAGAAGTAGTAATGTCAATCACAAGAAAGGGGGTTTGAATTGTGATTTCACCTTTTTAAAATTTCCTATTAAAACTTAAAGAATTTAACTCAACATTAATCTTGGTTATGAAAATAGAAAACGAAGAACGTTCTTGGTTAGTGAAAAACAAACAATTTAATTTGATAATCAAAAGACTAGAAATAAATAAAGATAAGGAAAGATGTATCACAAAGAGATATATCATAGTTCACCTAACTCGGGTTACGTCCACTCCTCACAACTGTGAGATTTTTCACTAAGTGTTCAAAACGGAGAACGTTCTTGGTTTTTAAACCACCAGTCAAGATCAACCTTGATCTGTTACAATCTTCACAATTCAACCTAGAAAGGATTTTTACAGTCACCTTTCAGGCTTGAAAGTATTTTTACAAACACACTCAATCTAACATAAAAGATAGACTTAAGTTACAAATGATGTGTATGATAAAAGTGTTTGGGATCTTGAAACTTCTCAACATTTGTTTGAGATAAATGAAAGACAAACTCATTATATAATAATCCAAAGATATAGTGAAGAGAGCTGGATTTTGCTTGAAGAGTTTTTTTTACTTGTTACTTGAACAAGTGTTGGTTGATTTGTAAATTGAAATCTTGTCTTCATCTTCCAATTGATCTTCAATTTATAGATGTTAAAAGATTTTGAATATTTAGTTTAAAATGAATATATCCGTTGGACACACTTCCCAAGTATTAGTTATATTTTAAAACAATTAAACATGTGTTTATTTGTTGTCAAGAAAGTTCTTGACAAAACGGAGAACGTTCTTACTGTTGGGTCTCATGGAAAACGTGAATAAGTTAGTGAATGAGTTGTCATATGTCAGTTGGCACTATTTTGAGTCAGGTTTATGCAGAACTTTCTGCAGAATATTGTAAGTACAATTCACTTGTGTCTTTGCTCACAACTCATCAATTTGGAGACCAATCTTGAGGCTATTTTCCACCTTTGGTTATTGATCTCGAGTTCTTGGTTTCACCAATGAAATGAGCAGTCTTGATACTGTTTTATATGTGGTTTATACTATGTAAAATTATATGTTTTAATTTTGTCTTTAAAAGATAATTAAAATCAGAATGTTCTTTTGAAAAAAACAAGAACATTCTTCGTTTCTTGTTTTGTTTGAGTGTTGAACTTTGACAGCTGTTAAGTGTCAGTCCTTTGTCTCAAAAACATGATGTGCTTTATGCAAAAAGGTGAGCATCAGCGTCCTTGCTGTCATGGTTGTCGTTTCTCATAGCTTATCAATTTGGAGATTGATCTTGATGTTTTGCTTTGCCTTTGTTAACTTCCTTTGTGATGAATACTAATGTTTTGTAGTGTAGATAGATGTACTTTTGTAGCCCATATCAATCTTAAATTACAACAGATTTTCCTCTTCCAAAGCCGTGAAAACAGAGAACGTTCTTCGTTTCTTTTTTGAGTGATTGTTGGATTTTGACAATTCTGACAGCTGTTGCGTGCCAAGTTTTTCTGTTTTGTACGTGTGTCAGTGATGCAGGGACTTTATCATTTATGTCCAGTTTGTACTTGCTTACTTTAGCCATCAACTTTGAGGATTACTCTTGCTTTTTATTCTTGATGCATTGCTTTGCTTTTTGTTGATCTTATGGAAAGAATATGTCCAAAATGATCTTGAGTATATAATTATATTCCTTTGTAATGAATACTGGTGATTTGCAATGTAGATTGATGTATTTTCATAGTCCAAATCAATCTTGAATTAAAGAAGACTTTGTTCTTTGTAAACCAGAATGTTCTTGGATCAATGCTGTCAAAACCAGAATATTCTTCGTTTTTCAGACTGCTGTCAAGAATGATCTTCGTTCTTGACAGTCAAGCTGGAAAATGTTCAGATCTGTCTGTTTTTGTTAATTGGTTATCTTCTCTCTTTGTGATTCGAGTAGTTTCTTTGAATCTGATTATCTCAGTTTGTTCCTTACCAAGTGTTGATGATATTGATGTAAAATCTAGAGGCTAAAACTTGTTTTAACTAGTGGAGATTGATTGATTTTTGAGCTGTGATAATCATAATTGAAACTAGAGAATATTCTTCGTTTTCCAGATTTTGTTAAGAATGTTCTCCTTGCTTGTTTGTTTAGCTTCTTGCCTTTTTATGCTGATTTCTTTGCTTTGTTTAAATCCTATCTTCAAATTAATACACTCCAAAGCACAAGTTAAATTAATATAACATTTTCATAATCAACATTCTTAATTAACTTTTTGTTTGTTTTCATGAAAACATTAAATTGAGATTTTGTCTCAACAATCTCCCCTTTTTGATGATGACAAACATGTTAATTTAGATTTTAATTTTGATTCTACTTTTAATCATAGA
>NC_021161.2:44482065-44496244 GCF_000331145.2 Cicer arietinum
GATCATGAGGAGATGTTTTGGAGGAAGGGTAAGAAGTTATGTAGGTGTAGGAGTGCCAAAAGCAAATGGTTCCAATTCATTTTAGAACTTGTTGATGTTCTTCAACCATATCATCATGATGGAAGGCATTAGTTTTGATTTGATGAAACATATAAACTGTCAAGAATATTATGCTCTTTTGGAGAATGTTCTTCTATGAACCTTTTTTCTTAAATTGATATTTCTCTTAGATTTTTTGTTTTTGTTTTGCCACTACATGATCAGACTTTGGAGATGATATTTGAACATTACCAACTTTTTTATTTATCCAAATTTAACATTGTAATTATTTTTCTTCACCATCCTATCTTTCATCATAAAAATCAACATAGTCATCAAACATAATATGCATAATTCCATATATAGTTTGTGCCTTGAGATTTTATATTCTATAATATTTATAGAATGCAGAGTATTCAAAAATTATAATTGGTGACATTTTAAAACAAATTTTCCCATACTTTCTTTATCATACAAAACATAGTAAAAAAATGTTAAACTATGATATGTTTTGCTTTCTATTTTTCAAAAATTCATATGAAGGTATGTCAAAGATATTTTCTAATAGAGCCAAGATTAAAAATATGGAAAACAAATTTTATGCCTTCTCCCCAAAATTATTTTTCAACACTAGGAGGAGTGTGAAGCAGAGATTGTTTATCAGTCTCATTTTTCTAGGAAACAATCTGTTGTGACTGTCCAGATTGTTCTTCCTACTCATCATCTCTTTTGATAGAAATAACATATGTGACACTTTTACAATTAATCAACTGCATTTTGTTAGCCATAGATAGTTTCCTATGACCTATCTTGTACTCCAAAACTAGACACCTTTGATGCACTTAATTGTCTCAACTATCTAGATGAATTCATGTACAAGTGTATAAGCATATATTGAAGATTACTACACATGCTGATTTCACATCTAATAAGAGGGCTGGTACAAAAAAAAATCATTTATCAGTTTCAACAATTCTTAATTGATTGGTTGGTTCCACTCAAATTATGGATCAAACAAGTCACCAATTAGACATAAACAACTACCCATTTATGTAATTAATTTTTTTTAAAACAACTTCATATTGTTGGAAAGTTCTTTGACAAGCAAATCATGTGAAATATCAATTTTCATCAAAGAATGATTTGAAGAATGATGTTTCAAATTTCCCTTGATCATTTCTTATAGAAATGACAATTCTTTTTCAAAACTCTTAAAAAACATGATTTTGTTTGAAATTTATCTAAGTATAAAACATAGTAATTTTTTTTTTAAACTGAAACATGAGGATGTTTATTTTACATCAGCCATGTGGGGTTTTAAAAAATAACTTTAAAATCAATTTTACAAAGTTATCTTTCACATATCAAACATCCTTAATCAATGCAAAATTATTTCAACTAATGATACATGTACCTTTGATTTGTTAATTTTATCAAATGTTATAGACTTTTCAAATATTTGTAAACAGAGGAGGCCCCATTCTTTTCCATTCATGTGTATTGAGCATGCATTGTCCATGTATCAATGTTCTTTCTTGATTGTTGCATGGTGTTCCTACATTACAAATTAGTAATGATTTTGGTATCCATATTTGTTTGGATCCTTGATGGTTAGTATATCTTCTTCTAGTAGATTTTTTCTTATAATAACAATTTCATTCAACATGGCCACTCTTTGAATAGTAAGAACACTTCTTTTTTATTCTTGGAGAAAGTTCTGATATGAGACAAGAACGTTTTTCACATGAATGAAAAAACAAAGAACGTTCTTCATTTTTTGGAAATCGTTTTGCTTTGAATTTCTTATTCCATTTTTTGTAAAAACATATGGAATCAAGATGTCCAATTTTGTTACAATAAGAGCATCTTATATTACCTTTTCATCCTTCTATTTTGAAACAAAAAATTTTTCACAAAGGTTTTCATTTTGAAAAGTTTTGAAACGTAAATAATCTTTGTCAAATATCCCTTTTTCAGATATCATATTATTTTGAAAGGTTTTAGTGGTCTTTACCAAGTAAGTTAAATCATTTTTCAAATCAGGAACTTCTAATTTTAAAGAGGTGATTTGTTCCTTAGTTTTAGAACATTTTGGAATATGATTTCGCAAGGTTATCTCATCAAGAATCTTTTGTTGCTCAACCATTTTTAGATGAGATTGCTACAGACTTTGAATGAACTTACTGAGTTCGTCAATAATAGCTTGAGCTTTCTCTTTTCTTCTCTTTCTTTATGGAGTTGTTCTTTTAATAAACCATATTTTTGAGCGAGAAAGTTTGAATCAAATAAAAGATTATCAAATTCTTTTTCCATTTGTTCACATGAATGACATAGTTTAGAGATGATTACCTTATAATTTTCTAAGTTTTCCATCAAGCACATGTTTGCTTCTGAAATTACTTCTTCTTCTTCTTGAATCTTTTCCTCTTACACTGTTAAGTGCTCAAACTTTAGCGGCGGAGCTCTGATGCCAATTGAAGTAGTAATGTCAATCACAAGAAAGGGGGTTTGAATTGTAATTTCACCTTTTTAAAATTTCATGTTAAAACTTAAAGAATTTAACTCAAGATTAATCTTGGTTACGAAAATAGAAAACGAAGAACGTTCTTGGTTAGTGAAAAACAAACAATTTAATTTATCTATTTAATTTGATAATCAAAAGACTAGAAATAAATAAAGATAAGGGAAGAGATATCACAAAGAGATATATCCTAGTTGACTCAACTCGGGTTAGGTCCAGTCCTCACAACTGTGAATGTTCTTGGTTTTTAAAACACTAGTCAAGATCAACCTTGATCTATTACAATCTTCACCTTTCAACCTAGAAATGATTTTTACAATCACCTATCAGCTTTGAAAAGATATTTACAAACACATTCAATCAAACATAAAAGATAGACTTGAGTTACAAATGATATGTATGATAAACGTATTTGGGATCTTAAAACTTCTCAACACTTGTTTGAGATAAATGAAAGACAAACTCAGTATATAATGATCCAAAAATATAGTGAAGAGAGCTGAAGTTTGCTTGAAGAGTTTTTTTGACTTGTTACTTGAACAAGTGTTGGAAGATTTGCAAATTGAACTCTTGCATTCATCTTCCAATTGATCTTCAATTTATAGATGTTAAAAGACTTTGAATATTCAGTTTAAAATGAATATATCGGTTGGACACACTTTCCAAGTGTTAGATATATTTTAAAGCAACTAAACATGTTTTTATTAGCTGTCCATAACATTCTTGACAAAACGAATAACGTTCTTACTTTTGGGTCCCATAGAAAACGTGAATAAGTGAGTGAATGAGTTGTCACATGTTAATTGGCACTGTTTTGAGTCATGTTTATGCAGAACTTTCTGCAGAATATTGTAAGTACAATGTACTTGTGTCTTTGCTCACAACTCATCAATTTGAAGATCAATCTTGAGGCTATTTTCCACCTTTGGTTAATGATCTCGAGTTCTTGATTTCACCAATGATATGAGCAATCTTAATACTGTTTAAAATGTGATTTATACTGCGTAAAATTATATGTTTTAATTTTGTCTTTAAAAGATAATTAAAATCAGAATGTTCTTTAGTAAAAAAACAAGAACATTCTTCGTGTCTTGTTTTGTTTAAGTGTTGAACTTTGACAGTTGTTATGTGTAAGTCCTTTGTCTCGAAAACATGATGTGCTTTATGCAAAAAGTTGAACAGCAGTGTCCTTGTTGTCATGGTTGTCCTTTCTCATAGCTCATCAATTTGGAGATTGAACTTGGTGTTTTGCTTTGCTTTTGTTGATCCTCTTTGATCGAATCTATCCAAAACAATCTTGTGTAGATTAATACTGATGTTTTATAGTGTAGATAGATGTACTTTTGTAGCCTAGATCAATCTTAAATTACAACAGATTTTGCTCTTTCTCGAAGTTGTAAAAACGGATAACGTTCTTCATTTCTGTTTTGAGTGATTGCTGGATTTTGACAATTCTAACAGATGTTGCGTGCCAAGCTTTTATGTTCTGTAGGTGTGTCAGTGATGCAGGGACTTTATCATTTATGTCCAGTTTGTACTTGCTTACTTTAACCATCAACTTTGAGGATTAGTCTTGCTTTTTATTCTTGATGCATTGCTTTGCTTTTTGTTGATTTTATGGAAAGAATCTATCCAAAATGATCTTGAATATATAATTATGCTCCTTTGTAATGAATAATGGTGATTTGCCATGTAGATTGATGTATTTTCGTAGCTCAAATCAATCTTGAATTAAAGAAGACTTTGTTCTTTGTAAACCAAAATGTTCTTGGATCAATGCTGTCAAAATCATAACATTATTCGTTTTTCAGACTGTTGATCAGAATGATCTTCATTCTTGACAGTCAAGCTGGAGAATGTTCAGATCTGTCTGGTCTTGCTAATTCGTGATCTTATCTCTCTGTGATTCGAGTAGTTTCTTTGAATCTGATTATATCAGTTTGTTCCTTGCCAAGTGTTAATGATATTGATGTAAAATCCAGAGGCTAAAACTTTTTTTAACTAGTCGAGATTAATTGATCTCTGAGCTGTGATAATCATTCTTAAAATAGGAGAACATTCTCTGTTTTTTCAGATTTTGTTAAGAATGTTCTCATTTCTTGTCTGTTTAGTTTCTTGCTTTTTTATGCTGATTTCTTTGCTTTGTTTAAATCTTATCTTTAAATTAATACACTCAAAAGCACAAGTTAAATTAACATAACATTTAGAATCATAATTAACATTCTTAATTAACTTTTTGTTTGTTTTCATCAAAATATTAAATTGTGATTTTGTCTCAACAAAAATCACTCAAGAAAAATCAATACATTTCACTATAACATCAAATCATCTAAGAGAAATTATTATTGCCTACCATACACATTAATCAAAACAAAACAATCACAATGAAATGCAATGATATGCATTAGCTTAGACTCTACTGCACAATGTGATACCATTATAACTCTGAAGTACTTGGTTAAGATGATGATATTATGCCACTACCCAGATGAAATGACAATTCCAATTAACCATGTCCTCATAAATCTCCTAAACTCAACCCGACACATATATACGCGATATTCGAGATAAATATATCTTGCATAGTAGCTTCGCACATTTGGAGTGTTATCTTGAGGTCACCTATAAATTTCCTACCGAAATACGTCTAGGGTATAAATGTAGGGTTACCAAATTTAATTTTTTTATTTTTAACATAGTATTCGTCCGTATAATCTCACAAATTATGGGCACATTATGCTGCCCCAATAAGGGTTGCCCCATGGTTCTTCCAATATGTTATATTTTGCTTTTTAACACTAGGATAATTGACCCAAAAAATATTAATAAATAACATGACACATGTATTGTCGCTCGGGAGGTGCAGTGTTAACATTTTATATATATCACGTTTAGATTTAAAAAAAAAAAATTATTTTATGTATCAATGATAAATATACGTCTCGTATTTTTTAATATTTATAAATGATAAATATTTGTTTCGTAATTTTTTTATGTATTAATGTCAAAAAAATTATCTCTTAATTTTTTATATTTATCATTGACAAATATTTGATATTAGATAAAAAAAAAATTAATTATCACTTGACACTATTTTTGAAAAGAAAGCTTAGAAGAATGAAAACAATAATCGCTCTCTTTCTTTTCTAAACAAAAAACCCTAGTTTTCATCTTTTTCTTCATTCATCAGAGGGTGATTTATGACAATTTTTGGATCGAAAATTACCCCTTCAAGTTATTATATTATCTCATTTTATTCAAATAAGTTGTGTTTACATAGAGAAATGATTCATTTTGTTGGTACCATATTTCAAGTAAGGGGTTTATGGAGGCTATCACCAATGTTCAACACTAGCTTCAAATCATCAATGTCAATTTAATTAATTAAAAAAATACATCATAGTATTACAACTTTGCCACTTAGTGAGACTCCCTCTGTAATTTCAATAGGGAAAACTTTAACCGTATTAAAGTTGACTTTCTTAAATTCGCTTTCCTTGATTCTCTACATAAGTTTGGTTTGTTTCCTTTAATTCTATTATTCTTTTTCTTCTCTCTCATTTTTTGTTTAATAAAATTGGGTATACTGTAGTTGTTTCTTTATAATTTTTTATATATGTTGTTTTTACAATTAAATTTTGTTTTCTTATCTTTTCTTTTAAGTTTATATTTTATATATATTTGAAACCAAATACTAAAGTTAGTGTAGTAAATATATTTTTAAGGCACAATATCTTGTAAAATACAGTTGAGATATTATTTTTTGTAATTGTAAATGAATTACTTGTAATACTTTATTTATAGCATAGATAAATATAAAGTGCATGAAATTAATGAATAATACATAAACTATTCATAATATAAACATCATTAAAAATTAGATTTTAATAAAATAATAAAATATTAGAAGTCGGTCAACATATAAAAAAAAAAACTTAATATCATAATTTAAAGTTTGAACAATATTAATGTCTAGATATTGAAAACATATTTCAAAGATTCTAATTTGTCTATAAATTAATAAGTGTACATTGTTTTAACATATCATTCATTATAACATTTTCATCTTCTCTTTCTTTGTAAACCAAGTTTGGTTAAGATGGAAACTCTATTGAGGTTGATCTTTAAGTTTGTGGTATTACTAGTTGCTATTGCATGTATTTTTGTTGGCAATGTACAAGGTAGATATGGTAATCCTTGTTGTAAGCCTGAGTGGCCATGTGACCCAGTCGTTTGTCATAGACCTCCATGTTGCAACCCTGTACCTATTGATGAGAAGCCCTAAAACTTTGTAGCATATTGAATAACTGCTATACCAATCATTATGTACTTGAGAAAAAAAGCAATCTCATTTGAAATATTAATTAATAAGATTGGTAAATAAATTATATTTTATTATTCTCTTCTATTTTTTACATTTTATTTAACTATTTTCTGTATGGTTTGGCTATTTAAAAATAAATATCATTCACAAAAAATATATTTATCTTAAAATCTGTGACTTTCAAATTATTATTAAAATACTTTCTACTTTAGAATAATCATTTGATTACACTTGATAGGTAATAATAGTTTCAATTTAATTCCAACTAATTAAGCTTACATATTTACATCAAACTAGATTTTATATATTTAATATTTCAAAGAAAAAAAATGATATTTTAAAAGTTTGTCATCATCTTCTAGTTATGGTAGATTTTATGGGTATCTTGTCCGACTCTTATGGTTAGAGTATGAAATCAACCTATCAACTGTTTGTTACTTTGGCGTTCAAACTTTTCTTCTATAAAAACGAATCAAATTGATATATTATACTTTTAGTTCCATCTCTCCAAAACGAACCTTTTTTCTTTTTAAATCCTATAATTTTTTT
The DNA here is from genome assembly GCF_000331145.2 of Cicer arietinum. Lineage (NCBI taxonomy): Eukaryota > Viridiplantae > Streptophyta > Magnoliopsida > Fabales > Fabaceae > Cicer > Cicer arietinum. Next base: position 44,489,499 of record NC_021161.2, read on the forward strand.
TTATATTTAAAATAACACTTTTGACCTCTTAATTTTACCTTTTTTTTGTTGTAAATTTGGTAGACCCCTTAATTTTGACCAAATTAAAGTTGGCGTTAACCAATATTTTTTACTATCCAATACCATGTAAAATATTACTTTAATTTTACATTATTATTTCTTTATTACAGTTTAATTTTGAATAAAAAATGAAGGAAAAAAAAAGATAGTGGAAAAGAAGCATCACTAAGAATTAATGAGAAAGTTTTATCCACAAAAACATCTAAAGTTGTCATATATTTCATTTTTAACTTATTTCTTTTGTCTGTTGGTTGTGTAGTAAAACTCATAACCAAAACATCATGGTTGATAGTTAAGACAATCTCTACCAAAGTGTTGAAAACAGGAGTGCAAATTATATATTAGCAAACCAAATATGGTGCTTCATAGAATTGAACCATACGGATTGTGGCTGTTGCCCGTAGATGGGATTAAGCCTCAAAACACAATTAATTGATATTGGTTATCACTAATTTATTAGTATAATATAAGTAAGAAAAACACACAGGTAATGATAATAAAACCGTATCATCACACTAATATTCATCAAGAAAAATATCACATTATAAGGTCAAAATCACTTAAGAGAAATTATTATTGCATACAATACTTATTAATCACAACAAAATAATCACAAGAAAATGCAATGTTATGCATGAGCTTAGACTCTATTTTATAATGTGGTAGTATTCTAACTTTAAAGTACTTGGTTTGGAGGCTTGATACTATTTCACAATTCGGGTGGATGGACAATTCAAATTGGCCTTGTCCTTATAGATCCCCTCAACTCAACCCATGGTAGCATATACATTAAGTTTTTGTGTGACTTTTATCTTCTAATTTTATCTTAATTTAATTGTCAAACAATTACAAGTACACATCCCGCATTTTTTTGTTTCAAAACTAAAATCCAAAATTTATAACAATTCGATTATAAGATATTAATTGTCAAACAATTATAAGTACACATCAAATACAAATAATTTCAAATGACTTACTTTAATTTCATGTCAATTAACACAATAAAACAACAAATTAAAGTAAATTAGTTTCCGGAGAAAAAAAAAAGTGACAAAAATTCAAAGAGACATGACTTTGTCTAACTATTTTAAATATTTATATACAGTATATATTTATCAATATCTAAAGTAGAAAATCAAATAGAAATATTTTATGTTTTTTCACTCACTTTGAACAAAAAATCTAACATCTATGAAATACAAATTTTGCAAAACAAATTCAAATGGACTATACATTTCTTGAACATGTTATTGAAAGAGCGATAATTGGAGTATCAAAGTTCTAGTTGTCCGCATATGTACGGTCTACACCACACAAAGTGATGATGAACCAATCTCTTTGGACATGATTTTGTTGGATAAAAAGATATAAAATACAATGATTGAAGATTTTTATTTGCATTCAATTCCATACATAGTTATAAATTTGAGTAATTACTAGGAATGTTCAAAAGACTATTAAATGAATCAAACTTTAAAACTGAACTGAGTTCATAAAAATTGAAAATCAAATTGTTTTTACAAAAACAATTTATTAATTGAATTAGTTTTTAAAAATTGAAATCAAACTGAACTGAATTGTTCCAAACTAAAACCAAATTTAATTGTAGAAACACATACATCAAATTTCTACCATTTCCATGAATATATATACATGAGCTTTAAATGGTGAAATATTATACAATAAACTTAAAATGTAAATTGGTTTGAAATAATACACACTAACCTTTTACCATAAATTTATAAATTCTTCTGTCATGTTTTAGTTTATTACCAAATTTCAGTTGAATATCAAATTACTACACAATAAACATTAATAGAGGAAAAACGATTTTCACTTACTCTTAATGGAAGAACGATTTTCATTGAATCGTGAATGAAACTTAACTTTTACGAATTTGTGAGCAAAGATGAATGAAATCGAACAAAAATGAAAGATGAACAAAATCAAATCAAGAGAAGAAGAAGAACGATTTGACGATTTGAGAGAAGAAGAGCTACATCGAATTGTTACGCGAGAGTAGAAGAGGAAAATTGAATCTGTTTAATTGTTATGAGAGATCCAATTGAAGAGGAATATGAATTGACGAGGATAATCGGTTGAAGGAAATTGATTTGCTACAGTAGAGAAGCAAAACAATTTCTGAGACTCGGAGGAAAACGGAAAAACGATTTCATGACCTTCAAAGATAATGAAAAATGAAGTAAGAAAAATGAGTCTGAAGTGGTAGAAAAACACGAAGAAAGGAAAAACCATTCCCAAAAAATGAAAGAATATTGTTTTTTTTTTTGTTATAAAAGAGGTTAATATTTTTGTGATTTTACTTATCCAAAATTACAAAATATATCATATAAGAAAAAAACTAACATATTACCTATTGTTAAAAGTAATTTTAATGATAAATAATAAAGAATTACAAAATTTGAGCATTTTAATTAAGAAAGTAAAGAATATGTCAACAATACACATAACGATTTAAGAAGTCAATGAGTGATAATCAATTTAAAATAAGATCCACACTCTTTAATTCAATTCATCTTCTGAAAAAAAATATTTACTGTATTCACTCATATCGACTATAGTTGGTATTTGACATGATCAATCCAACCAGGTGTTTACAAATCATATGTAAAGCTAGTGTTGAACATTGGTGATAGCCTCCATAAACCCCTTACTTGAAATATGGTACCAACAAAATGAATCATTTGCCTATGTAAACACCGCTTATTTGAATAAAATGAGATAATATAATAACTTGAAGGGGTGATTTTGGATCAAAAAATTGTCATAAATCACCCTCTAATGAATGAAGAAGAAGATGGAAACTATGGTTTTTTGTTTAGCAAAGAAAGGGAGCGATTATTGTTTTCATTCTTCAGAGCTTTCTTTTCAAAAATAGTGTCAAGTGATAATTATTTTTTTTATCTAATATTAATGTCAAATATTTGTCAATGATAAATATAAAAAATTAAGAGATAATTTTTTTTAATATTAATACATAAAAAAATACGAAACAAATATTTTTCATTTATAAATATTAAAAAATACGAGACGTATATTTATGATTGTTACATAAAACAACATTTTTGTTTAAAATCTAAACTTCGTATATATAAAATGTTAACAATGCACCTCCCGTGCGACAATACATGTGTCGTGTTAGTGTTAATATTTTTTTGGTCAATTATCCTAGTGTTAAAGCGAAATATAACATATTGGAAGAACCATGGGGCAATCTTTATTGGGCCATTAGAATGCGCCCATAATTTGTGAGATTATACGGACGAATACTATGTTAAAAACAAAAAAATTAAATTTGGTGTAACACCCCAATTTCTCATTACCTTATTTTAAATAGTATAATTATACGATACTATTTTTTTTATGAGTGTTAATATGTGTTCTAATTTCTTTAGGTGTGTCTGTGTGTTTGCTTTAGTAATTGATTTAAATTATTAATATTAACCATATTTAACTTAGAAAAAAATAAATAAAATAAAATAAATAGATATGTATATAGATATAAATAAAATAATACCAAGAGTTAGCTCTAATAGAATGGAATAATAATAATAATAATAATAATAATAATAATAATAATAATAATAATAATAATAATAATAATAATAATAATAATAATAATAATAATAATAATAATAGTAATTATTATTATTATAATAATAATAATAACTTAGGTCATTATGTATCCCAATCAGAGAGGAATAGGAGCCGCATTCCAATTTCAGCAAAATTAAGATTTGTAATTCCATTAGCCACATTCCAAATTCAATCACAGCTGCATTCCAAATTCACTTCCAATTTCATCAGATTCCCATTTGGATTCAATTTCCAATTTCAAATCCCAATTCCAATTTCAATACCAAATCATATAAGGTATGTTTCACTAATTCCATCAATTAGCTTTAATAATAATACATGTTTTGTTAGTACAATAGGATAAGCAATACAATATATATATAGATGAAAGTTAAGAAATTGAAATCCACGAACCCAAAATAAATTTGTATAGCCATGATTTGAGTCTTTACTTGGAATTTTAGAAGTCTTGCTTTGTTTCTGTCAACAAATGGATTATGCTATATAAGAATTGTTGTTATACAAATTTCCAGAAAATAAGTTAGTAGCTAAGCCATTAGATGCAATTGATTTCTAAAGGTAATTGTTGGAGGATAACTCACTGAAGTAAGTAGTTAGTTTCGATAAGGCAGCATACCATTCATACAAATTGTCATGAAATTATTTATTTATTTTATTATTTATTTTACTATTTATTTATACATTGTTGGTATCTTGACCTCGAAATAACAGAAAATATATCAGTTTTCGTTACCAAATTAATCAGTATCAAGTGCACAGCGGAATTTAAATTTTGAGGCATGCAAAGTTAGCAATATAGAAAATTAAAGAGAGAGAGTTAGAGAAGAAAACACAGAGATTTATCCTGGTTCGGTTGTCAACAACAACCTACGTCCAGTCCTGAAAATCCAATCGGATTTCAGATTTTCTTCTCCTTCAATAGAAAGAATCAATTACAGATTGTCCAGTTTCCTCCCTGAAACCTATCTATCTTAATGATCTCTTTCCTATTGAATACCCTCTGATCCTTGTAGATACTCGTCAACCTATCACAGAATCACAGTGCGACTCTTCCTTGTTGAACACTCTTCACCCAAGAAAGTAGCCACCAGTTTCTAGCTGGATTTTCAACGTTCGTTTTGGTTCAAAGATTTATTACAGAAAGAATAAAAGACGTAAAACAAAAGGGTCTTCAATCTTTATAAATGTTGCTCTTCACAAATCTGGATATTCATGGATTGTTCTTGAGCACATTATCATTTCTCTTAGATTGTCAACAAACTGTATTGAGATCTGTAATCACAATTATGAAGTTGTTAGTTTGTTGCCATGAACCGTCTTTGAGAGCATAAGAGAAATTATGAAAGTTATGAAATTGTATGTAAAAGTTCTTAGAAGTTATGAGAATAAAGATTGAAAGACATCTTATATAGTTTCTGAAAAACCACCTACGAAATCGATTTCCCAATCGATTTTGTAAAGTTATAAAATGAGCTAAATCGATTTGCCAATCGATTATCGCGATCTTGGTTTTCTTTAATCTTGAAACTATACAAGCTAATCGATTTACCAATCGATTCATTAAAACAACACTTTTCAGTAAAACATGTCCAGACCTGTCGAAATCGATTGCCTAATCGATTTCTGGGAAACTGTTTTAATAAAACTATTTTCAATCGATTACCCAATCGATTTGCCAAACTTCAGAGTTCACTGTGTTTTCAAAAAGTTTATTTCAATCGATTTGCCAATCGATTGTTTTCAAAACAGTGGCTCAGGTTTTTGATGTCAATCGATGTGATTCAAAATAGTGACTCAGTTTTAATATCAATCGATTTGCCAATTGATTGTTTTCAAAACAGTGGCTCAGCTATTTGTTATCAATCGACTTGTCAATCGCTTTGGTGGCATGTTCCTGAAAAGTTTTTACCTGGTGTTTAGTTCAATCGATTTCCCAATCGATTGCAACCAAACTTTATCAAAATTGAAAGTGTTAACAATTGATTGTCCAATCGATTGTATTTGTCACAGGTGAGGTCATTTTTCAAATGATACTTTGTCAATCGATTTGCCAATCGATTCCCTCAGCACTGGAGTGCCACTGTGACTCATTCAATCGATTTACCAATCGATGTGTTACCATCAGGTTTGATTTGTGAAATGTTCAATCGATTTACCAATCGATTACTCTCCAAATCAGAGGCTACTGACTTGTGCAGTTTTTCATTTTTAATTAAGCTAATCGATTGCCTAATCGATTGCTCATTCACAAACACTTAAGATTTCCTTACACCCTTGTTATGAAATCGATTTCCCAATCGATTTACATAGTCAGAATTCAACTTTTGTTGATTTCTTGTGTTCCAAGCAATTTGATCCAAGTGTGTAGGATTGAATTGGTGTTCCTGAAATTTTGCTCAATTGAAATATTAGATTTATCATATTAAGTATGAATATTGTTGAATTGTGAATTATGTCAAAATTAGGAATCAAAGGATCAAAATCCAACATACATTTACTTATTTATTTATTTATTCATTTACTTACTTATTGATTCATTATTTATTTTATTATTTATTCATTTACTTATTTATTTATTATTTATTTTATAATTTATTTATTCATTCACTTATTTATCGTTTTATTATTTATTTATTTATTTACTTATTTACTTATTTATTCATTTACTTAATTATTAATTATTTATTTTATTAATTATTTATCCATTTATTTATTTATTTATTTATTCATTTACTTGTTTAGTTGTTTATTTTATTATTTATTTATTCATTTACTTACTTATTTATTCATTATTTATTTATTCATTTACTTATTTATTTATTTGTTATTTATTTGTTATTTATTTTATTATTTATTTATTCATTTACTTATTTATTTATTTATTCATTTACTTATTTATTTATTTATTAATTTATTATTATTTATTTATTCATTTACTTATTTATTTATTTATTCATTTACTTATTTATTTATTTATTCATTTACTTATTTATTTATTTATTCATTTACTTATTTATTTATTTATTCATTTACTTATTTATTTATTTATTCATTTACTTATTTATTTA
>NC_021161.2:44496564-44498097 GCF_000331145.2 Cicer arietinum
TTATTTATTTATTTATTCATTTATTTATATTAAGTAATTTATTTGTATTTGGTGGTTGTGTGGCTATAATTCTCTCGCGGACTATTAGAGACGACGACCGACCAAGAGATGACCCGTTAGCAGATCAAATTCGTTGGACGAAACCTTCAGTCGAGGTAAGGGGTGAGATGAGGTTCGACATTATGAGCATAAAATAACGTGAGATGAATGGGAATTCCGAAATTCCCAGATGTTCATTCGGGGATTACTACGTACAGTAGAGCCCTATTGAGTAATAATAATTAATTAATAAAATGTGAATGGTAATAGTGAGGATTAAAATATAATTTAGTAACCTATAGAATTGTCGTGAATTTATTTATATCAAGATTGTATGTCGTCTGATTTTATGAATATTATGTTGATTGTTACTGTGTGATGATATTTACTGGAGTGTTCTTGCCACTTGAATGAAATTGTGATATCACTTGAATATGCCACCTGTTTGATCTGTTATTTGTGATTGATAAGACTGAATGATGCATGGTGAGTAGTGTAAACCAAATATTGTGATTTTATTGTGATTGACTAATAAAGATATATAATGATGAACATTGTGAAGTCGAATTAAAACTTATTGAGTTGGGATGATCAAGTAAGTATGAGATATGTGTTGTAGATTTTGGAGTTAGGATTATTTTGTCATCATATAGGGAGGGTCTGACAAACCTAGTGATTCGGGGAAGTACAACTGAATGAGCCTGATCGTGGAGGGCTACAGTCGAACTGTAAGGTAAGACTGATAGACCTTGGGGGTACACCTAGTGGGGAATTCCTAAGTGGATTAGTGGGTTATTCCCTAAGGCCGGGAACTACCGTGCAACACAAGAGTACCCCGACCATCGCGTATATGTGTCTTGGGTTGAGTTGAGGGGATCTATGAGGACTTGGCCATTCATGAATTGTCCGTCCACTCTTGTAGTGGCATAGTATCAGGCCTCCTAACCAATTACTTCAGAGTAGAATGGTACCAAATGATGAAGTAGAGTATAGGACATGCATAGCATTCCATCACGGTGATTATCTTATTGTGAATGAATTTGATAAATCGTTGATATTATAAACTTGACTGTTTTTGAGATTGTGATAATTTGATTGTTTGCGTGTTACCGTCGTGTATTTTATGCTGTTACATAATTTCGATACTCACCCCTCGTTGTTTGTGTTTGGCGTTTGCGACGGACACAGACGAGTTGTAAGTTGCAGGTGATGACTAATACCATCAGGAGAGGCGGAAGCCACCATGCCTTGAAGACCTTCATTATTATGCATTGTGTTGATGTTATTTTGAGTATTTTATTTTGGGAATTCCCGCTCTGATAGTGACATCGGGTTGGGACTATATTTGCACTGAATTTAAAACATGAGTATGTGTACTTCAAAAAGAATTCTGTTGTTTGATACTATGATTTCGAATTCATTATGTTTGATGGAAATTTTGGATTTATGTGACATGCTTATGATTATGTGATACTCTTTATCAAAAAAAAAAAA
>NC_021161.2:44498729-44504074 GCF_000331145.2 Cicer arietinum
ATTTATTTATTCATTTACTTATTTATTTATTTATTTATTTTATTAATTATTTATCCATTTATTTATTATTTATTATATTATTTATTTATTCATTTACTTATTTAGTTATTTATTTTATTATTTATTTATTCATTTACTTATTTATTATTTTATTATTATTTATTTATTTATTTTATTAATTAATTATCCATTTATTTATTTATTCATTACTTATTTAGTTATTTATTTTTTATTCATTTACTTATTTATTTTGTTATTTATTTATTTATTCATTTATTTATATTAAGTAATTTATTTGTATTTGGTGGTTGTGTGGCTATAATTCTCTCGCGGACTATTAGAGACGACGACCGACCAAGAGATGACCCGTTAGCAGATCAAATTCGTTGGACGAAACCTTCAGTCGAGGTAAGGGGTGAGATGAGGTTCGACATTATGAGCATAAAATAACGTGAGATGAATGGGAATTCCGAAATTCCCAGATGTTCATTCGGGGATTACTACGTACAGTAGAGCCCTATTGAGTAATAATAATTAATTAATAAAATGTGAATGGTAATAGTGAGGATTAAAATATAATTTAGTAACCTATAGAATTGCCGTGAATTTATTTATATCAAGATTGTATGTCGTCTGATTGTATGAATATTATGTCGATTGTTACTGTGTGAATGATATCTACTGGAGTGTTCTTGCTACTTGAATGAAATTGTGATATCACTTGAATATGCCACCTGTTTGATCTGTTATTTGTGATTGAAAAGACTGAATGATGCATTGTGAGTAGTGTAAACCAAATATTGTGATTTTATTGTGATTGACTGATAAAGATATATAATGATGAACATTGTGAAGTCAAATTAAAACTTATTGAGTTGGGATGATCAAGTAAGTATGAGATATGTGTTGTAGATTTTGGAGTTAGGATTATTTTGTCATCATATAGGGAGGGTCTGACAAACCTAGTGATTCGGGGAAGTACAACTGAATGAGCCTGATCGTGGAGGGCTACAGTTGAACTGTAAGGTAAGACTGATAGACCTTGGGGGTACACCTAGTGGGTTATTCCCTAAGGTCGGGAACTACCGTGCAACACAAGAGTACCCCGACCATCGCGTATATGTGTCTTGGGTTGAGTTGAGGGGATCTATGAGGACTTGGCCATTCATGAATTGTCCGTCCACTCTTGTAGTGGCATAGTATCAGGCCTCCTAACCAAGTACTTCAGAGTAGAATGGTACCAAATGATGAAGCATAGAGTATGCATAGCATTCCATCATGGTGATTATCTTATTGTGAATGAATTTGATAAATCGTTGATATTATACACTTGACTGTTTTTGAGATTGTGATAATTTGATTGTTTGCGTGTTACCGTCGTGTATTTTATGCTGTTACATAATTTCGATACTCACCCCTCGTTGTTTGTGTTTGGCGTTTGCGACGGACGCAGACGAGTTGTAAGTTGCATGTGATGACTAATACCATCAGGAGAGGTGGAAGCCACCATGCCTTGGAGACCTTCATTATTATGCATTGTGTTGATGTTATTTTGAGTATTTTATTTTGGGAATTCCCGCTCTGATAGTGACATCGGGTTGGGACTATATTTGCACTGAATTTAAAACATAAGTATGTGTACTTCAAAAAGGATTCTGTTGTTTGAGATTATGATTTCGAATTCATTATGTTTGATGGAAATTTTGGATTTATGTGACATGCTTATGATTATGTGATACTCTTTATCTTAATAAAAAAAAAATTATTTGGGATTTAGGGTGTCACATTAGTGGTATCCCTACATTTAGACCCTAGAGGTATTTTGGTAGGGAATTTATAGGAGACCTAAAGATAGCACTCCAAATGTGGGGAACTGACTTGCAACATATTTTTATCTCGAATGTCGTGTATATGTTTATCGGGTTGAGTTTAAGAGATTTATGAGGACATGATCAATTTGAATTATCATTCCATCTGGGTGGTGGCATAGTATCAAGCATCTTAACCAAGTACTTCATATTTATAATGGTACAACATTGTGAAGTAGAGTCTAAGCTCATGCATATCTGATGACTCTTCATCATATGCATATTTTCCCACTGTTTTAGTCTTATTTATCCTCAATCATTAGTTAAATTAAGGATTTATTTGATATATTTTGTTGATTTTTGTCCTTTGAGTTAATAAAACGTTTTGTGTTTTTAATTCATTGATTAAGTAGGAATTTTTCGTAATTTTACATTGCGTTTTGTTTTAGTGCAGTTCTGAATTTTGGTGAAAAATCAACATGACACATGTAGAGTATTTCAGTCATATCTGGAGTTTTAAATGTCCAATTGGAGTCAAACCAAGTGCAAATGAAAGCTAAAGTCCATAGCTACAACTTTCATGAAGACACTGGAACCAATTAAATTAGTTGCAAAGCAATAACTTACAAAGCAATAATTTACAAGAGAATTTCTATACGGTAAAGCTTAATTCTAATCTTAAATCTACTAAGGAATTATGGGTTACTTTGGAATTAAATGTTCTGACACTAAGACATTAGGGCAAGAATAATAAAGAGAATTCGGTAATAATTTAATAAAAGAATTCAATAACTAGGATCAAATTAGACACCAAGGGTGGATTCAAAGTGAAACTCATCCCTGACATTTTTCTCAATTTATAAAGGATCAATTTTACTACTGTTGTCAATTTTAAATATTATTTCAATCAATCCGGAAACTTTTTGTTCAATTTTAGTAACTAAATATAATTCAATAGTAAAACGCAATCCTTGAGTTCGACACTCGGCACTACCGTTTTAATTATTACTTGCAACAATTCAACACACTTGCTGAAACGCTATCAAGTTTTTGGCATATCACTATTGAATTTAATTTATTTACTTAATTGAAATTTTTTGCTCTGCAATAAAATTTCTTATTTTATTTTATTTAAAAAAAAACAAAAAAAAAATTATGTTTTAAAACTATTTTGTTTTTACTTAATTATTTATTTTTCTTTATTTTAAACTCTTCATTACTCATAATTTGTCTAACCTTGTAAGCGAGGCTAGTACTCAGCTGAACTTTTCTTTGATCCAGAAATCGAAAAAACAGTGAAAGCACATCGAAAGGCGGCTCGAGAAAGGAGGCAAAGCGAAAGACATTTAGTTGTGGAAGAAGAGGTTTTGGGTGATTCCGTCATTGTTACTGAGTTGACCGATCCACCACTACCAAAACGTACTCTCGGCGAATATGGGAATCTGAATAGAAATCGTGCTCGATTGCCCATCCATAACCAACCGGTTACATTCAACAAGTTTGAAATAAGTCCCGCTCTGTACCGAGAGTTGAAGGAGATTCATTTTGCTGGTAGACATAACGAAGACGCCAATAGACATCTCACAAATTTCTTTGAATTATGTGAAATAGTGAAGGTGGATGGTTTGTCTGAGGAAGGCAAGAGAATGAAACTGTTCCCATTTTCATTGACAGATGATGCTAAGGAGTGGCTTCATTCCTTTCATGTTGACATCATCGCCACATGGGATGATCTTGAAGATAAGTTCTTGGAACAATACTTTCCCCCGGCTAAGTTTGTTAGAAAAAGGCAAGAGATTTCCAGTTACAAACAGAAAGAGGGAGAATCTCTCTGTGACACTTACAGGAGATTCAAAAACTTACTAGCAGGATGTCCTAATCATGCTTATGACGACACTTCCCAAATGTAAATATTCTGCAATGGTTTGAGATCGAGCACTAGAATTATGTTGGATGCCACAGCAGGTGGTTCTTTGAATTACATGACTGCAACGGAAGCACAAAAGATTATTGAGATCATGGCATCAAATGAACAAATGATGTTGTATGACAGAGGTGGTGGATCAACAAGTGGTGTATTGGAGTTGAATATTATGGATGGATTGGTCCCAGGTAGGTTATTCTCAAAACAGATAGAAGATGTTATTGCCACTGAGATAAAGAAAGGAATACAGCTCTAAATATACAACCCCTAGTAGCCTATGTCAAATTACTAAAGAAGGCTAGCTGTAACCTTTGTGGAGGCAGAATAATCCCTACTCTAGTACGTACAACCCTGGTTGGAGAAATCGTCCAAATTTTTCTTGGAGAGATCAACAAGGTGGTTCTCAGGGTCAATAAGGAGCTCAAACGAACTAATTTCCACCTAGAAAGGCTGCTTGGGAGAGTGCTATGGAGAAATTAGTGACAACCGCAAATTCTTTCATTGAAGAGTCAAGAGCCATCCAGAAAAATCACTCTGCATCCATAAAGAATCTGGAAACTCAAGTGGGTCAACTTGCTCAACAAATGGCACAAAGAACGACTAGAAATTTGCCTAGTGACACGGTTTCGAATCCGCGAAATAATGTCAATGCCGTGACAACAAGGAGTGGCAAGGTAAGTGAACAAGTATCGCTTAAAGTCAAACAAAGTGTAAGTACTTCAAGCTCGATCCACTCAGAAGAAACAGTCACGCCGACCTTAGTGGAGGAGCACACCACTCTTGAAAAGGAGGAAGAACCTGTGGTACACAAAAGGGAACCACTGCCAAAACCAGAAATTCGACTTTCGTTTCCTCAAAGGTTAAAAAAGGAAGAAACAGAAAAACAATTCGGTAAGTTCCTCGATGTTTTTAAAAAATTACAGATTAACATTCCTTTTGCAGAGGCACTAGGACAGATGCCAACATACGCTAAGTTCATGAAGGAGATTCTATCGAAGAAAAGAAAAATCAGCGGTGAAACAGTGATGCTTACTGAAGAATGTAGTGCTATACTACATAGAAAAATGTCGTCAAAGCTCAAGGATCCTGGAAGCTTCTCAATCCCGTGCACTATTGGAAAAAGAACTTTTGGGAAGGCGTTGTGTGATCTTAGGGCTAGTGTGAGTCTTATGCCCCTTTCCATATACAAAAAACTGGGCATTGGAAAAGTCAAAGACACACAGCTTATGCTACAATTTGCGGATCGCTCAATGAAACACCCCTATGGAGTGGTGGAAGATGTGTTGGTTAAAGTGGACAAGTTTATTTTTCCAGTGGATTTCGTGGTACTAGACATGGAGGAAGACAATGACATTCCTTTGATTTTGGGGAGACCATTCTAAGCAACAGGGCGAGCTATGATTGATGTAGCAGATGGCACCTTAACCTTAAAAGTAAATGAGGAAACCGTCGCTTTTAACATTCTAAAAGCCATGGAACACTCAAAAGAAAGAGAAGGTTGCAATCGAATCGAGATCTTAGATGAGATAGTCAACAAAGAAATAGAGCATCAAACACCTAGTTTGCCGTTTGAAAGAGAGTTATGCCTACCCCAAGATGTTGTTAAAGAAAGT